>NW_006921655.1:9290436-9296684 GCF_000298275.1 Orycteropus afer afer | reverse complement strand
TCAGTAAATGGAGGTCTTGAAAGCTTTACCTTATCCATATGACTAAGGCTGATTTTACTCTGATAATGCACCTCTTTCCCAGTCTTACTTTAAGAGCTTTCTAAGCTAAGTGACTCATCTTCCTCCTCTGTATTGGACAATGTTTCTGGACTATTCATGAAGCTGCACAGTAATGTATCAGTGTTTCTCTGCTATTCCCTGGCCAATTCTTTTGAGAAGTGGATGGCCTCCTCCTTCTTCCTAGTCTGTCTCAGTCTGCAAGCCAGGCTGATACCTGTGTAACAGGTGCATCCCACTGGATTTGAAACACCAGTGGCACAGCCTCAAGTCTCATAGCAACATGTCACCACAGTAGGACAAACCAACAAATTTGTCTCCTTTAGCTGTTAGAAATCCCTCCAAGCACCCTTACCCGGATCCCTGCACCTAACTCCTCAATCTGTTCCAATTCCCTTTGCCTTTTCTGTCCTCTCCGTTTCCTGCCTCTCTGCTTATGGTGGGTGGCCTGGGTTCCCTCTCCTCACCTGGGTCCCTGCGGCTGACTCCTCGATCTGTTCCGGTTCCCTTTGCCTTTTCTGTCCTCTCCTTGCTTCCCGACTTGCTGCCTGTTCTTAGGTCACTGGAATCTGAATGAGAATGCTATCACTTTAAGATCCAAAATGGCCACCACTTGTAACATTCAAAATGGCTGCACCATCAGTAACTTTAAATATCCAAAATGGCTGCCCCCTCCGGACAGCATAAAGTCCACAGCTTAGGTTGTCTCCCTCCTTGCTGTTTTCCTTCTTAGTCATCGGCCACCAGAGCAGTTGTCCCTGCAGCCCTTGGTGACCGGGACTAATCTTTAGGTCAATTCTCAGGTCCCACCACCACTTGGAAATATTCAGGCTGTTGGTCTCGTCAGAGTAGCTGACAGTCCACAGCTCCAACCGTCTCTGTACTCACTGTTTTCGTTCATGTTTTTCCACTAGTTAGTGCCTAATCCACTTCTGTATAGCTCCTTTCAAAGCTCAGGGTTCCAGGATTATCTTCGGTATCTCTGTCAACTGGTTTTACTTTTCTTTGTTGAAGAGGGGCTGTGTTGCTTGTCTGCCTATTCCTCCATCATTAAATACTAGGTTTCACTCAAATCTCATCAACTTAGGTCAGTCAGTGCTTACCTCCAAGCCAACCACTCTGGCCAAGGTAATTGTTTGCATTGATTGGCTTATATTTAGATTGTTGTTGTGTTGTTGTTATGTGCCATCGAGTCGGACTCAACTCATAGTGACCCCTCCTTGGGTTTCCGAGGCAGTATCACTATGGAAGTAGATTGCCCCATCTTCCTTCCGAGGAGTGGCTGATGGGTTTGAACTGCCAGCCTTCTGGTTAGCAGTCAAGTGCCTTAGGCACTATGCTACCAGAGCTCCTAAACAATCATGATGATCAAGGAATTACATGTATTCTGATGGGCTTAAGTTGATCAGGACTTATTGCTGGAATTGAATACATGGGCCTTTCTTTTTTAGTAGAGGGGAAGGGACCAATGGAGACAGAAAAACTAAAGATGCCAGAAAAAAGAAAGGTCTATTGATAAAACTGCCAGATGGAGAAAGAGGTCAAGGGAAAGCTGGCCTAAAGAATGTAGTCATTATTAGCTGTGTGTGGTCAAATGGATTCTGATTCATAGCAACCAAAGTGAGAGTAGAATGGCCCCCATAGGGTTTGGTTGGCTGTAATCTTTACTGAAGAATGCCTTTCTCCTGCGGAGACACTGGGTAGGTACAAATTACCAATCTTTCAGTTAGCAGTCAAGTGCTTAACTCTTTGCATCACCAGGGCTCCTTTGGAGGAACATCATTATTCTAAGGATGACAGGGAGAAAGAAGTAAAAGTTACAGACATTTTTGGGTAAAGAGGAGGGACATTCAGAGAGTTTGTATTGGATCGGCTTTGATCATCCTTTGAAATAATCTAAGTGAAGTTACACATTGAACGGGAGTATAAATGTTTGGAATAATTGCTTCATTCATTCATTTCTCCTTTTATATACTTAGTATTCATTTGAGGATCTAATGTTTGCCAGACCCTGTAATAAGCCCTCTATATATAACATAAAAGAGCCCTGGTGGCACAGTGCCTAAGGTATTTGACTGCTAACTAGAAGGCTGGCGTTTCAAACCCACCCGCCACTCCTCAGAAAGAAGACTGGGCAATCTACTTCTATAGAGATACCACCTCAGAAACCCAAGGGGTCGCTATGAGTCATATCTAACTTGACAGCAGTAAGTATATAACATAAAGGAGCTCTGATGGCACCGTGGTAAGACACTTGGCTGGTAACCAGAAGGTCAGTGGTTCAAACCCCCCAGCTGCTCTGCAGCAGGACGATGAGGCAATCTACTTCAGCTCCATTTAAACCAAAAAACCAAACACACGGCCGTTGAGTTGATTCCGACTCCTAGCGACCCTTCCTTGGGTTTCTCTACAGAAGTAGATTGCCCATTCAGCTCCATTTACACCCTTCGACACCCAATGAGGGTCACTGTGAGTTAGAATCAACTTGATGGCAGTGGATTTTAATATAAAACATAAAAATGCATCACTTTGCTTTCCAAAGGCATGTAGTCTAGCCCAGTGGTTCTCAAAAGTGTAGTCTTTCTACTTTAGCAACAGCATCACCTGAAAGAATGTGATATAAATACAAATTCTCAGTCCAATCCCAGAATCTAACCAGAAACTGAGTGTGGGCCAGTAAGCTAACACGCCCTGTTTCTGATGCACATAAAAGTTTGAAAACCACTGGTCTGGTAGAGGATGAACAGTGACAACAGAGTTATGAACAAAGGGTAGTGGGAGCACAGGTGATAGGTAAATCAGAAAGGCTTCCAGAGAAAAAGAACTTAAGCTCAAATTTAAAGAATCCATAAAAGTTTGCCAATGTATTATGCAAAATATTCCATGTTCCATATTCTATTTAATACCATTCTACCATTTTTCTTTACTATTTCTTAGCCCTGAAATTTTAAGCCCTATTAACTGGCAATAGGAGAAATCACAAGACAGGGATTCCTTCTTTCCCTGTAGCTTCTGAAAAGCAGATACCATCCTGCATCATAAAATAGTCTTTGCAAACATTATTTTGAACAAGGTCTTGTAAGATACCCAGATTTCAAAGATTCCTAAAAATGTCTGCAATTCTAATTGGTGGTCTCACATGGTATTTAAACTGAAGTCTGTATTTTCCGCTGGTCAGTTTTAAGCAAACAGAAAATCACTGGAGCTTAATCATGAAAATCAAGAGAAATGAACAAAACCAGACTCAACTAAATTTCTTCACTGAACAAAGACTATGAAAGTCTGTGTCTAATTTAAAATAGAAATGATGGAAGGAGTTCTGGTGGTACAATGGTTAAGCACTCAGCTGCTAACTGAAAGGTCCCTGGTTTGAATCCAGCAGCGGCTATATGGGAGTAAAGGCTTGGAGATCTGCTCCTGGAAAGATTTATAGCCTAGAAAACCCTATGGAGCCAATCTGCTCTGTTCTATAGGGTTGCAGTAAGTCAGAACTGACTTATAACAAGAATGACCATATGGATTGTTGTTATGTGCCGTCGAGTCGGACCTGACTCACAGCGACCCCTCCTTGGGTTTCCAAGGCATTATCACTATGGAAGTAGAGTTGCCCAAACTTCCTTCCGAGGAGTGGTTGGTAGGTTTGAACCACCAGCCTTCTGGTTAGCATAGCAGTCAGCTGTCTTGGGCACTACGCTACCACAGCTCTTATCATATGAATTAGAAGAACTAATTCTGTATTTCTTAAGTACAAATCTGGAAAGCCAGAGAGATTGAATGGGTAAGCAGTAGATCATGACATGCAATGGAATTAACATATTCTTTTGTAGGTTATAAGGGACTGTCAAAGAAATGTAATGTGAACCAATATATATTCCTGTTAGGAAGCTCAGTATAGAAGATGGATTGGAGTGGGCACAAGGAAGTGTGTGGCAATCAGTACCTTGTCCCAGGATCTATGGTTTTCACTTAACCAAAATAAATCCAAACTATGTAACTTGAAACTTTATTTTAAAAATATTCTGAAATTTGAAGTTTTCAAGAATTTAACCACCATCTATGATTACCTTTAACAGACTCACATTTTTATCCTAAAATTGTAGGCCCTACTGGAGTACAAACCAAGAAACAATAATTCCACTAAACCAGCCACCAATCAAACTACTTCAGTAAATAATCATGCTCTGGCCTAGAAGCAACCCAAAACAAAATTCTTCTAGTTCACTTTAAAGATTTTTAAAAGTTTATGCTACCAGAAAACCAAAATAATTGATTCAACAATACTAATAGCTCTACCATGCAGCAAACCATTATTTAACACCTAATATTAATATGAATGTATACAGTGTTTCATTCCTATACAGTTTCCACAAGAAGCTTGCAATAATAAAGGTAAATAAGTATTTTGTTACAGGTACTCAATCAGCACTACAGTACATCTTTAACAAAATTTTTACAATATTCCAACTTTCAATATGAAACAGCTTAAAAAGGCATGGACAAAAAAAATAGTATAAATTCACTTAGGCAAATAAAGTCTCATATTCATACAAGCATAACACTGTTAGAATTTTCCCTGTCATGTGGAAAAGGAGTATTTAAGACATTTCCTTCAAATAAAATTACATAAATAGCTTAGGAAAATGCCAAAATACATAATTTCAGACATACTAAAAAAAAAAAAACCTTGAATATTTATGTTAAGTATTCTTGGAAAAATGAATTAGTCACTTCTTGCTTTTATGTAATAGATGTGCTTCTTGAAAATTTTGCATAAAGTAAATCCTGTAATCCATCATCTTGCTTGCAATGGAGGAGCATATTTCTAGAAAAACTAAGAGAAATTCTTTTGTAAAGCATGTAACTAATTTTCTTCAGCTGTAGCTGAATGTTTCTATCTGAATACTTTAAAAAAAAAAAAAAAAAGGCACATTTGTACATCATTGGCCGTTTTACCTGTATCGTCATTTTTTCTTTTTTGTGGTGAAAACATAAATAAGACATTCACCAATGTAACAACTTCCCCATTTACAGCTGCCTGTATTGTAATTTTTCATCTCTGTAAATTAAACCCAAGTTACCTGGCACTTGACTGATAACCAGAAGGCTGGCGGTTCAAACCCACCAGCCACTCCTCAGAAGGAAGGTTGGGCAATCTACTTCCGTAGTGATACTGCCTCGGAAACCCAAGGTGGGGTCGCTATGAGTTGGGTCTGATTTGATGGCACATAACAACAACTTGGAATTCACTTGCATTAATAAACAGATCTCCCCACCAACCCCCAAAATTTGTTCATTTATCCATTCTCAAAACAGGGTTTTTCACTATATTTAAGCTTACAAGGATAAATACCCACTTACCCTTCCTTTTATAGAAAGAAATGTAATGGTTAATTTATTTCTAGAAATTGTCATTGAAGATTTTATATACAATAGCAAATATGAAGGACAGTTTGTGATTGTGAGATAAATCTTTTAGAGTTTAGGGTTAAATACTTCCCAAATCATGCCGGATCTAAAATAGCCTCAATAATACAAGCATCTTATTCCTACCTAGGACCTTAACCAACAAAGGATAAAAATAACATATATATATATATATATATATGTATTTTTAGCATTACAGGAAAACTAAAAGTAGATCATCGCTATCTGATCAAATTTAACATTATAGGATTAAGTAAGTCACAAGACCACTCAATTAAAGAGGCATTAAATGTTTTACAAAAGTAAATGTAAAAGTTTATGGGGATTCAGGTCTCTGAGTGAGTCTTCAGTCTGCAACTACTGCTGTCAACCATTAGCAAATACATGATTTATTCCTCTGAAAAGATAAAATTGCACACGTATTATTAAAAGGATTATGGCATTTGAAAAATATTTCTGGCAAGAGAACATGGTAAATATATATAGGTACATCTGGGCATCTATACTGCTTTCAAAATTCTTTTGGGAACGCTAACAGCAGCTTGAGGGCTGGGGAGGGATGGACAACCCTAGTCTCATCACCTGAGGAAAAGGTAAAAATGCCACAAAGTCCTAAACGCAAATGGCTCTGAAGACACTAATGAACTTCTCATCCATTTTCCCTTTTACTGTTTTTTTTTTTTTTTTCACTCATAAGAAAAAAAAAAACTCTGAGCCACACAGGTGGACAAAATTATGCTTTCATGTTAAGGGTAAAATAAATGGGG
>NW_006921655.1:9286995-9290336 GCF_000298275.1 Orycteropus afer afer | reverse complement strand
GGGTCACTATGAGTCGGGTCCGACTCGACGGCACATAACAATAAGCCATGTGATCATGTGATTTTATCTTACTCTTACGTAAGGGAGCTGTCTCAAGGATTGGGTATTTAATGCATTTAGTGCCCTAAGACCTTTTCAAGTTTCAAAAAATGATAAAAGGAGGTACCTGTTGAAAAGACTTAATAACAATCTTGATCAGACCTATAATGCATTGTATAGGATTTTGTAGAATACTAAGGCATATTGTGCAAATTATTCCTAGGAGTTTTGTAATTGAAAATTTCCTCTATAAATAATGAACACTTTGAGAATCATATTTACCAAGCATTTAGCAAATAAAGTTAATAGAATGCCTTGTGCACATCCAGTATGGACTCACATAGTTTCAGAGAGGCTGGCAAATATTAGTCAAGCCCGTGAAGTGTTATTATTCAGCCTATAACTCGTATGAAACCAATAATGTCTAATACTGCCTGATCATAAAGGCTGTGTGTCATAACAGGAAAAACTCAGATTCTGAAACTGGGCAGCCCTGAATTCAAATGCCAGCTGTGCCGCTTAATAACTTATGTATGTTGGGAAAAATCACTTAATATTCAATCTCCCTGAATTTCTGTTCCCTTGACTATAAAACTGAACTAATAATACCTATTTTTCAGTTGTTGGGAGTTAATAAAGCAAATATGCTCAGACTGCCTGGCATGGATAAGTGCTCAGTATATAAAAATTGTTTTTTGGTTGCTTTGTTTGCTTAAGATTTACAGATACTGTAGTATAGTGGGTGTTTTATGTCATGGAAATTATAAATATGGCATCAGGGATAACTGAATATCCTTGATAAAAACTGTGTATACTAATTATATCCAATTACTTTCAATTTTAGCTTTAATTTGCATTTGCATAGTGACTAATGATGTTGAGTATCTTTTCCTGTACTTATTTGCCATCCATAGGTTTTATTTGCGGAAGTCTCTGTTTAGATTTTTTATCCATTTTTAATTGGATTGCTTGCTTTCTTATTACTGAGTTTGAATGCACAGCTATTGAATGGGAATGCACACCATTCCCAAATTCTTATGTAAATTAAACGTGTAGCTCTAATAAACTCTCTCTGGATGACACACATAAGAAAGAGGAGGAACGACTTATGGAGAAGGAAGGACAGAAGAGAGGTCACTTATTTTACATTTTATACTCTTGTAACTTTTGAATTTCACAATCTGTATGATCCATTTAAAAAATGATCATGAAAGAAAAAACAAAACTGTCTTACGTATGGAGATTAAATGCACAGTCCTTTATACTAGCAATGTTGTGTCAAAATCTAATCATTCTACACTCATCATAAAGTAATTTAGAAAATCATATTACTTCCTGTTTTACAGACAACTGTATTTGGAAATAAGGAGCTGGATCAGCTGCTAACTAGAAAGTCAGTGGTTCACACCCACCAGCAATTCCACAGAAGAAAGATGTGGCAGTCCCATTCTGTAAAGATTTACAACTCTGGAAACCCTATTGGTTCTACTCTGTCCTGTAGGATTGTTGTAAGTTGGAATTCCACTCAACTGCAACAAGTTTGTTTTTTGACATGCTGTTGTATAGTTGGGCAATCTACTTCTGTAGTGATACCGCCTCTGAAACCTAAGGAGGGGTTGCTATGAGTGGGATCTGACTCCATGGCAGTGAGGTGGTTTTTTTTTTTTTTTTTGGTTGTATAGTTTGTTGATAGAGCTAGAGATAAAAAATTAACATGAATGAGCACAATTTTAAATGGAAAGATTTTGTATATATAATATCTATTGACATTTTATTTCCAAACATAATTCTATAAAACAGGAGGTTATTGCAAACCTAAACCAATACCAAACCCACTGCTGTCGAGTAGATTCTTTGCAAATGTTTTTAAAAGGCCTAAATTTGAGTTACGCCAGTAAAAACGAAGCAGGAGGAATAAATGTAGAAGACACTGACAAAATAAAGAGAAATTCATCCTTGTACATAAGTGAAAGAATACTAGAACCTTAAAGTACAAGAGCGAGAAGACAGAGGTATAATAGGTTTTAAGAGAAAAGATGTTTCCATTTCTATAGAATGAACCTGAGGAAGCAGTAGGAGAGCCAGGTGCTAATAAGCAGTGTATTTTCCTTTTTACATGTTTATTAGATTCGTCATTTATCTCATGTTTTTTTTGGCCAAGAGGTAGTGAGGACATTAAGCCATTAAGGTCCAGATCATATGTAGCTATTAATCTAACTATGTGGATAGTTTTAATTTATAGTATCTTGTGGATTTATAGCTCTGGTGGCATAAAGGAACTCTGGTGGTGCAGTGGTTAAGGTATTTGGTTGCTAACCAAATGGTTGGTGGTTCGAATCTGCCAGCTGCTCTGCAGAAGATGAAGCAGTCTGCTTCTGTAAAGATTTACAGTCTTGGAAACCCAATGGAGATCACTATTAGTCAGAATTGACTTGATGGCAGTGAGTTCGGTTTTTGACTGGATTTATGGCAAAATAGAAAGGAAATCTCTCTTACTATTTTTCTACCTACCTGCCTATCATATCTCTTAACCAAGTTTTTGACTGATGGTTTTGATAATCATAAAATTCTGGTATGAATATTTTATGGTTTTCCCTATTTTACAAACTGTCTATGTTTTATAAATAAGTAAGGTGGATTAAGGAAAAGAACTAGTGAGTCAAGAAAGAATTTCAAAAGGCAACAGTGTTGAAGGCTTCAAAGAAATCCAAAGGACAAGAACTCAAAAATGCAAGAGATTTGGTCATTAGGAAATCATTGGTGGCCAGTACTAGTTGGAGTATTTTGATGGTGTAAGAAAAAAAAAATCAAATTGGCTTAAACTAAGGAAAAGTATAGGTATAAATACTTTTAAAAGCCTAGTGACAAATTAGGCTTCCAGCAATTTGGCAGACGTTTGGTGGGCTTCAGCTCAATTTTTCTGTGATTCTTTTCATTCTGCCCCCATCTCTGTGTTGAAATTCACCCCTAAACTGTAATCCCTCGTGGTACCAAAATGTTCATTGCAGTTATTGGGCTTCTCTTCTACACCCTCATCGTTCCTCGATCATTGAAATGTTGTTGTTGTTAGGTGCCGTCAAGTCGCTTCTGACTCATAGAGACCCCATGCACAGTAGAATGCAACACTGCCCAATACCACGCCGGCTCCATGATCCTTGCTATACTTGAGCCCATTGTTGCAGCCACCGTGTCAATCCATCTCGTCGAAGGCCTTCCCCTCTTTCGTTGACCCTCCACCTTACCAAGCATGACATCCTTCTCCAGGGAATGGTCCCCTCTGACAACATGACCAAAGTAGGTGA
>NW_006921655.1:9238572-9277365 GCF_000298275.1 Orycteropus afer afer | reverse complement strand
ACTAATGAACTTCTCATCCATTTTCCCTTTTACTGTTTTTTTTTTTTTTTCACTCATAAGAAAAAAAAAAACTCTGAGCCACACAGGTGGACAAAATTATGCTTTCATGTTAAGGGTAAAATAAATGGGGTTATTTTCTGCAGCTAACAACCAGTTTTTGCCTCTCAGTGTTTTGTGTGTATCTTAAAGGAGATGGTGGCATGTCTTATGAAATAATTAAAAAAAAAAAAAGAGGCTGAATCAAGTATACAGCATCATGGATTTATAACACTTTCATAACCAAAGTATATACTTAGAGTGTTCAAATAAAATACTTACTTTATAGCGTTACATCCTGTTCTTCACTCTAAAAATTATTTTGCCCATCCCTAAACACTTGTATTGATTTTCTATGTATCTCCTTATCATGTAGGACAAGCAACTGCCTATGAAATCATTCAATCTAATGTAAACCTTTTGTTAAGTATACATTTTAAATGATACAGATTTTAAGGACAAGATCATCATGGACTACAAATGTGTTAGTGATTTTGTCAGTTACATAACTGAATTTAAGACAACCATTTCCTCTTGTGGTCGTTCTTTAAAGTGAGTGAGTTGATGTCTTTTCCAGTGAGGAGCCTGTCTGAATGTTTTGCCACAAACTGAGCATTCAAATGGCTTCTGCCCCGCATGAATTAGATAGTGTCTTTCCAATTTAGATGGAGATCTGAAACTTTTAGAACAAACACTGCATTGGTACAGGAGGCCATCATTCCTCTCGGTCCGCCCCGAATGGCTGCAGCGACAACCATTAGCAGTCTGCTCTGATTCCAGATGTGCATTGGAGAGAGAGGGCTGTCTGTTCCTGCAGTGAGTACCAAGAATGAAATCCTCTGATTCTGCCTTCACTTTTATTTCTGATATTTGATCTGACTCTGAGACATCATATTTTTGAAAACCAAGAGCCTGAAATTTTTGGGAAGCATTAGAGTTAACATTATCACCTGGAAGATTCAAAAGTTTGTTCAAATGTTCAAATTCTACTTGGCAAAGAGATCGTCTATAAGGAATCTTTTCAATATGAGTTAATTTATGTCTTTTTAAGTGAGCTGACTGCCTAAAAGATTTCCCACAAACATTACAGCCAAAAGGCCTCTGTCCAGTATGAATTAAATAGTGTCTTTGTAGTTTGGATATAGAAGGAAATACTTTCTCACATCTGTCACAAGGACACATTTTATGTCCAGTATGTATGTTTTCACCTGGAACTGAAAAACCATACTGAAGCATTTCACAATTATCAAAGAATTCTTTACCTGATGAACCATAGATAGAAATGTCTTTATTACACACTGAATTATCCAGAGTTAACATGCTGTCTGTTGTAAGGACACCTTTCAAATTTTTCCCCACATTTTGACTCTGGAATTGCTTTTGCCAAGAAAACGGCAAAGTCAGCGTTTTTTTCTTTTTATTGCCAAATGTCTTATATGTTCCATGTTTGCCAAGAGAACCCTTAAATGATCTCTGAGTTTGTTCAGCGCTCTCCTCACCAGAAATAAGGTTGCAATTTTTTAAGAAACTGGTTTTAAATGCTCTTTTCTCAGATTGAAAGTTATCTAATTTCTTACCTCCAGCACGTCTAAGCTTGGCCAAGATTTTTTTAACAACAGTTTTATAGTTGTAGCTTCTTTTGAGCCTGCCTGGAATTTTGCCAACTCTGGCAGGCAAACACTTATGTCCATTGAGAATCTGCTCTGATTCAAAACACTCTTCACACTCTGGACATTGAAAAGGGACTATATAAATAGCGTGGACGTCAAGTGGATTATTCTCCTCAGATTCACCCATCTCAACATTTTCAAAACCATCCTGCTTTGCATTTAATTTATTAGGCAGGGGGCATGATTCTGGACTCTTTACCTTTAAAGAAACAGTCTGGAAAGTCTTCTTCCTAGTATGGATTTGTTTATGCTTCAGAAGTTTGCTTTGAATCTTAAATCCTTTTTGACAAAAACAACACTGAAAAGGCCTTTCTTCCGAATGTGTGAGTTGGTGAATTTTTAAATGAGTTGACTGTCGGAAAGATTTACTGCACAGGACACATTTAAAAGGTCTCTGACCAGTATGAATAAGTGCATGTCTATCGAGTTTTGATTGTGATGGAAACATCTTGCCACAGATTGTACATGCATGAATATTCTTTCTTCTCTTTGTAGGGTTGTATGTGGGATCAGGCTTAGAGCATGGATGTAATGGCCATCTCTCCTCTGTGGTAAAAGTTCGATATACTCCATAAACTGGCTTTTCTTGCTTGGCCTCCATCAATCTTCTGACCTGTTTAACTTCATTCTGGTAGGTTTCATTGTGAAGCTGTTGGTGCTTCACAAATGTTTTCAGATTTTTAAAGTGGCGTTGACAAATACTACATTTAAAAGGCAGATTATGAGTTAACTGATGTCTCTCCAGATGAACTAGTTGCCTAAAAGTTTTATGACACACTTCACATTCAAATGGCTTTTGACCAGTATGAATAAGGTAATGTCTAGCTAATTTTGATGGTGTTTCAAAGTGCTTGAAGCAAATATTGCACACATATGGCCTGTTTCTAGGTAGTTTGTTGGCTACTACACACTGTTGAATCTTTAGCATTTTTGAATTGTTTTCAGCCATCACATTCTTCAGTGATAAACTCTGGTGACTTCCATGACTTTCTTAAACTCCAGAGATGTCTAAAAATTAAAAATAAAAATATATTAATTAAAAAATTCTTTATTCATATGAAAATAAATAATTTATCTTGTAGGCTAAGATGTAAAGGATAAAGTAGAATCTGGACTTTTCCTGCATGTAGAAGTTAGTAACTATTTTAGAAGAATACTTTAAAATTAAAAAAATAATTTTATATATGTAATAATGAGTCTTTTAAAGATATATCTAAAAATCTACATAGTTTTAAAGCAAGAGTCTAATTAATTGAGATGCTCTATTAAAAGGGGACTCAGTTGAATTTCTTGACATTAAATAGACCTTTTATTCTAATTTTTCCAGTTCACTATCAAGTAGATTTGTCTATATTTAACTACTTTGTTTTTTTGTTATTAAAATAGTTAGAATAGAAAGGCAAAAAGTATAAGAATTAAAATATACTAAAAATAAGATGCATTTGCATTCAATTATAGAGCACTAGGGACGTGATCTGAGGAGAATGGAATGTTTCATTTATCAAAGTTGGATTTTCTTAGCCCCATTAACACTGTTTACTCTCAATTACTTCTCCTTTAGACCAACAAAGGAGCTCTGGTGGTGTAGTGCCTAAGGTATCTGACTACTAACCAGAAGGTTGGTAGTTCAAACAAACCCACCAGCTGCTCCATGGAAGCAAAACTGGGCAATCTACTTCTGTAAAGATTTACTGTCTCAGAAACCCAATGGGGGTTTCTATGAGTCAGAAGCAACCCAACGGCAGTGGGTTTGGTTTGGGTTTTTTTAGACCAACAAGGACAACACAGTCAACTGGGAGAAAATGTCCCAGAAGATTTAGGTTCAAGTTAACACTTTTTGATTTTGGTAGCAGGAAGAAGGAAAAGAAACAGATTCCTCATCTGTGAAATGCCTCATGGCCTATCTACCACACTAGGTTGTTGTAAGAATTAAAAAAAAAAAAAAAAAAAAAAAAGGCTCAAAAAAGATAATGCAAGTGAAAATGTTGGAAAACTGTAAGGCAATATATAAATGAGGGTATGATTTTAGCTCAACACTAATCAAAGTTTGAAACTTTATCCCTATCTACTTAGTAATATTTTTAGTGTTTCTGACTGAGAGACAAGGAGTTCTGGTGGTGCAGTGCCTAAGGCATTTGACTGCTAACCAGAAGGTTAGGGGTTCAAACACACCAGCTGCTCTGCAAGGAAGATAGGGCAATCTACTTCCATAAAGATTTACTGCCTCGGAAACCAAATGGCAGTCGCTATGAGTCAGAACCAACTCGATGGCAGTGAGTTTGGTTTTTAGTTTTAACTAAGAGATAACATGCTGTCTAAATTTAGTTCCTTTTATATCTCCTTTCCACTTTTTTGTGAAATTCCTAAAAGATAAGTCCTCAGGCAATGAAGTAGACAAAGAGCTAAATAACTGAAAGATGACTGGGTTCACTTGTCAGACACTATAATACAAGAATCCTTTGATTTCAGAGATAATATAAAGATAAAAATGCCTCCCTATCTGAAAACCAAACTAAATTCACTGTCATCACGAGTTGATTCTGACTCATAGCGACCCCCATTGGGTTTTCAAGGCCATAAATCTTTATGGAAGTAGATTGCCCATCTTCTTTCTCCAGAGTAGCTGGTGAGTTTGAAGCGCCAACCTTCTGGTTAGCAGTCAAATACTTTGTAAATAGGGCACATATAAAAATTGTATCCACTTTTACAACACATCCTCCCTTCTTTTATCTGAGAAGCCAATTTTCTTCTCATCCTCCCTCTCCTACTGCATTGCTCTTAAATAAGAAGTCAGAGATTAGAACAAAAAATGCTGTTCTAGTTTGTTCATTCTAATGCTGTATTTCCTTGTTGACATCAGAGTTGACAAGTCTACACCAGAAACTTCAGGTTTTCTTGCCAGGTGATTTGGCAAATATTCAAATATTGCTGTTTATTGTCTTTTCCTAGAAGGTACCTTAAATACAAACTCACAAACACACCCATACTGGCTCTTTTCAGCAATGTGAATTAAAAGCAGAAAAAAAAAAATCATAATTTGTTTAATGAGTTTCTTCTACTAGTTCCTCCACTGCAGTATTTTTCAAACTACAGGCAACTAGCTATTAATGGATTGTGATATTTACTTAATGGATCATGATGAGCATTTTTGTTTAATAAAATAGAACAGAATAGAAAATACTGGAACATATAACACATAGTAAGGATAAATATTGTCTTATCAAACTTCTGTAGAAAGAGGTTAAAAGTTTATGAATGCTATTAATAGCATACCTCTTCACACAACACTAGACCAAGGAACTCATTACAATAAGTCAGAAACTTGATCCAAAGTGGTCAAGTAGCCTACTAAGTTGATAAAGATCAAGTCCTCCAGATAAGACAGGATAACTAAGGACACCAAGTGTTCAGTTTTCAACTGACCCATATTACTTAAATATATTGACCAAATAAACAAACAAAAAGAACTAATCAGAGCCTAACAGAATAGTATGTCGCACAAATATACACAATGTAAATTAACCTGAGTACAAGTCAGTCCAGGTACTTTTCAAAAGTTCCCTTTACACCACTTACCTTTTAGAAAGACTTACATTAATACCTTTTTTGCTAACTGAAAGAAATCTGAAGATTTTTGCTTTTACAAAAAAAGGCAAAAAATAAAACTAGCATTCAGCATTTATTTTGCAGCATGCACAATGAGCAGTAAGTTAGCAGTGGAGTGACCAAGCTTCTTCCCTGGGAACTACACTCAGTTTCTCAGCATCAAAACACTATAGCTTTGAGTTGTGTTTGTCAACATTATATGTTAGTGTTATTTTAGGTTTTATGTATTATTTGGTTAAGTTATTTTTGGGGTCTAGGAACTCTCAAAATTTTTTCCTGTATAAATTAATGGTAATTGCTTCGCTTTATGCCATTTCAGCTTATGAAAGTTTTCGTAGGAGCAGTCAACTTTTAGATAACAGAAGAAACCTGTATATTAATTTATTAAACACATTTTATAAACCAGATAGATACCCATCTTAGTAACAATCCACTACTGGTGCTATAAATATGTATTTTTCATTACAATGAGTTTGAGAAATTACTAGTGAATAATTTGCAAAATCTTTAAACATACTGATCCAGAGCAAGAGTCATGAGCATTAAAATTAAGACATGAATCCTGTAAACTGCTAAGAACTTGGTAATTTACTTAATTCCTACTGAACAATTAGGTGTTGAGGTGATTAATTAGGACAATGAGCCAAACAGAAGGTAACAATCAAGTCTTTTTATTCACTTACTGTGTAAGAAAGTGGCCAAAAAAAAGAAAGATGCTGGCTCCCAGTACTTCACTTTTCCCCATGGAATAGCACTGGATGAGCACAGATGGGAATTATCTCACTGTCCCAGGGCCCTGAACAAAAGGCACCTGCCTCTTTATAGAGCAATGTAGGGTAGGGCCTAAAATTGAGGTCCAATATTATATGCTGCTTCAACATCTAGTAAAATTGGGAGGGCCTTGAATGGTCTAACCATAAGTCCCCCTCCCTACTCTGCTCCCGTGGTAAGGTCCCCTAGCCAAATAACCCTCAATCAAGGGGACCCAGGCACAGTTCTTGTTTATCTTTGAGTAGTGGATTGCAGTTCCCTGTTAGTCTGCACAGTAATTAAAACCAGCTAATCACATCTTCCTTCTTAACCACGGGCACCCCACCCTCTTGATACTACACTGTTTGATTCCCTTAGCTTCTGGCTGTTCACTCTGTTCCTAATTACAACACCCATGTGGTGTCAGTGTCCTTCTCCCCTGAGCTGTCAGTATATGTGACTAATAAACTGCGTTGATCTCATCTGTCCAGTGTCAGGTGTCATGTGTTCAGCCATGCCCATAACCCTATGGTAAGAATCCCTCCCTCACCAATGGGGTGAATGAATAGAAAGTGATTAAAATACAAGTGGCCTGGAGGAAGGGAAATGAAGAAGAGTTAGGAGTAGAAAAGTACTGAGTCAAAGTGGAGAAAAGTGATTCAGCTAAGACCCCCAAAGAGGAGGTCTTGGTGGGGGTCTCCAGGAAATGCCTCATATGTAAGGAGGCCTCTGAATGGAAGCATCCAAACCATGAACGCGTATCTGCTTATAAGCATGGTTAGGCGTGGCAGGGGTGAAAGGGGTGAGCCTTAAATATAAACTTCCTCCAGAAAAGTGCAACATGCTGGCTGTGCAGCAAGTCTGGTGTGGGGAAAGCAGCCTACTCATGAGACAAGTCAGGCAAAGTCTTAACTGCCTACGGTTCACCTAACTGATCACACATAGAATTTTAGCCTAGAGCCAGATGCCTCAATTCCTATTGCATGTCTCTCTTTCCCTTTAATAAACCTTTCTGTGGAATACTCCTGAAAAAAAAAAAAATCCCACACTAGAAACTACACACATGACAACAGGAACTGGCCACCTACAGTTCCTATGCAAAAAAGCATCTACAGCTGATGACCACTAGTACTAATATTACAATGACTTGCCTCTTCAGGTAGGAAAGCACTTATTGGGATCCCTATATTGTTAAAATCACTAGTGGAAAGTAGTGACCTCATCTCCTACTTAGAAGCGACAGCTTAGAGATCCCTACCCCTCCAACTGCAGTTCTCCATGTACTTACACTAGGGTACACATTCATAGAGCTCCAAATCATCTTTCAACTGGTTTTCTGACCTCTCTCTTTTTTTTTTTTGCCAATAACATTTAAAAGACAAACCGAAGACTGTAATTTTTACTAAGTTAAGCTGAAAATTAAAAAAATATATATATAGTAAATCTGCTCAATGGTTGGACCAGAAAATTATGACAACGGCAAGACATGTTTCTAGAAGATCCTAAAAACTGACCTCACTGAAATCCAGTTTTAACTAACAGCATTCAAACGAAGAAAGGGTATTACAAAAGTAAATACACATGCAAGGAAAGATCTAAGAGAAACTTAGAAAACTTTCACTTGGGGAGTAATCTCTGGTAGCATTTATTACAGCCTTTCCCTCAAATTTCTTCTCCATTCTCTTCTGCCCACTCACGTGGCCTTGAACCTTCACCCCTCCCTCTTAGTGGAACTGCACTGGGCAGCGGACCCAGACAGCTCGCCCTAATCGCTCACAGACAGTAAGCACCTAGGGGTCGGACTTAAGTCCAAAGACCGCAAAATCCCACAACGGGAAAGGAAGGTCAAGGGTGAAACTGCTTTGGCTGAAGCAAGGGAAATAAAACTGCCATATGTGATACAACCCTCAACACTGAAAAAGCATTCCTTCTGCACCTTCCTGTCAGATTCCCGCTTCCCGTGACATGCACTCAAGAGGCGGAGAGATGAGAAGGAGCTGAGGTCGCAACCGAACCGTTGTGGGCCGCCGGGCAACTTGGCAGTATCGAGGCAGGCCTTACTCTCCCCGAGGGTCTCCCCACCTCGCACCCGGGTTCCTGAATTCCTCCTCACGCACCTGAAGCTGGCAGTGACCCGGCAGCCGCGCATCTCAGGGCACAGACGCGACGAACGCAGCGAGACCAAGTCCGCAAGGCTGGCGCGGCGACGCCCTAAGTGCGCAGGCGCAGCTCTTAGGTGCTCCTTGGAATGTGGTCCGGCTAGAAACAGTCTCGTTAGTCCCACTTTGGGGCCGCGTGGCTTCAGGGCGCGAGGAAAAGGCGTTTAGACCGTTACTGGTGAACCACAAACCTTAATGCAACTCACTTCTCACTGTAATTGCGGGGGCGAGTAAATTAGCATGCTTAAGGGTGCGTTTTCCATCTTATCTCTAAACCTCAACTAACATGTAACCTGGGCCGCTGGACTCAAGGCCTAACTGGAAACTAGCCAGTCCACGTTCAAAACGCCCTTAGTTCTGCCTAACGCAGAGGGCTGGTAATAAAATGCCATGTATCAAGGACTTTATGTGCCATGATTGACCTGAGCACTGAGTAGTTTTTGAGAGCTTAAGATCAGAGGCACTTGTGTGTAAATAAAGCAGTCTGAAAGTGGAGACAGCTCCCATTTTAGAGTCTTGATATGAGTCTAGAATCAATGTTGAATATTAAAGCTGCCTTTACTAATAGCAGTTCCTCTAACTTTGATGCTGACCATATGTCCTACAGGTCTCTAGGTCTCTGAGGTCTGGCAGGTGCAAGATACCACAATCTGCTCCCAGAGGGGCTTTCCACTATGGTTAAACAGATGCAAGATGTGATAACTTATATCTGGAACATTCTGATGCACAGCATTATACTGAGGTAGTGTCTGTACAGATATCAATCTGTATGCTGAGCAAATAATTTGAGAAGCTGGAGTATAAGAAGAACGTGACATCAGGATTGGAGGAAGGCTTATTAATAACTTGTGATACGCAGATGACACAACTTTGCTTGCTGAAAGTGAGGATGACTTAGAGCACTTACTGATGAATATTAAAGACTACAGTATATTAAATATTACAGAATATTAAGACTACTGTAAGTCTACAGTATGGATTAAAACCTCAATATAAAGAAAACAAAACTCCTCACAACTGGACAAACAGGCAGCATCATGATAGATGGAAAAAAGATTAAAGTTGTCGAAGACTAAATATTACTTGGTTCTAAAATCAACACCAATGGAAGCAGTAGTCAAGACATCAAAAGACATTGTATTGGGCAAATCTGTTGCAAAAGACCTCTTTCAAGCGCTGAAGAGCAAAGACATCTCCTTGAAGATTAGGAGGCACCTAACCCAAGCCATGGTATTTTCAGTTGCCTCATTTGCATGTGAGAGCTGGACAATGAATAAGGAAGACTGAAGAAGAGTTGATGCTTTTGAGTTGTGGTGTGGGCAAAAAATCCTGAAAGTACCGTGGACTGCTAAAAGAACTAACAAATCTGTCCTGGAGGAAGTGCAGCCCCAATGCTCCTTGGAAGTGAGATGGCCAGACTTCATCTCACCTCCTTTGGTCGTGTTGTCAGAAGGGACCATTCTCTGGAAAAGGATGTCATGCTTGGTAAAGTGGAGGGTCAATGAAGGAGGGGAAGACCCTTAAGATGGATTGACACAGTGACTGCAGCGATAGGCTCAAGTATAGTAGGGATCATGAGGCTGGCAAAGGACAGGGCACTGTTTCGTTCTGTTGTACACAAGGTTGCTATGAGTTGGAGATGACTCAATGGCATGTAACAGCAGCAACAACAACAATCTCTATGGAAGTAGATTGCCCAGTCTCCCTTCCGAGGAGTGGCTGGTGGTTTTGAACCACCAGCCTTCTGGTTAGCAGTCAAATGCCTTAAGCACTATGCCACCAGAGCTCCCACCCATAGACCTCTGTAGATCAAAAACCAGTTGCTCTCGAGTCAGTTCCCGCTCAGGATGACTTCATGTGTTTCAAAGTACGTAATAAAATGAGTTCCTTTATATGGACTTTTGCTTTGGTTCTTTGGAAAAACAGCTTGACAGATTTTTTTTTCCCCTAAACTCTGAGGAGTTACCTTTGTCCTAGTTTTCTACCCCAGAAGGTTTATTACTTGTGCCCAAGTTGATTTCTTGGGTAAGCTGTAAACAACTTGAGGTTTTTTACTTTTTATCTCTCCCTGGGCTGCAGCCTGCCCTGATTGGTCTATTTTACGGATCTTTCAAGGATTGGCAATGTCCTCATGCAAATGAAGTAACTATAACCTGCTATGCAAATGAAGTGTCTATGGCCTACAGAGAAGAAATTGGTCAGTTCATGGCCTTAGTGGAAGGACCATACCTTGAAACTGACCAAGAGTTTGCTTCTATAGTCATGTACCGCATAACATCTGTTCAGGCAACATCTGACTGCACGTATGTCTGTGGTCCCATAAGGTTAGAAGAGTTCAGAAATCCTGGCTGGAGAATGGGACATAGTGAACTTTTTACATGCAATGTGTGTATCTCATGCCTCTTGTATACAAAGTGAATGGGCTGCCAACTATATAATGGTATGTGTATATAATCCATAATACATATACTTGATAGTAATAACAAACACTGGTGGTACTGGCTTATGTATGTACTGTACTTTCTATCTAAAACATTTACTGTATAACAGTGTATACTTTGACTCATAGGTAGCAGCATCCAATCTCATGTATGATGCAACTCTTTGGTATTGTAGCATTATTTGTTTAATTTTCCTTTGAAAATTATATTTAAATCATGGTTCGCAAAGGCAGCAAAACCAGATCTAGTGATAGCAGCAACAGAGGCAAAAGAGAAGTTTCAATTTGGAGGTGAAACAAAGGTTATTAAACAACATGAAAATGGAAAAGCAGTGAATGCTATTGTTCAAGATATAGGCATATCGCACTCAACAATCACAATGATCCTCAAAAACAAAGGAATTCCCAAGTTGTTAAAGGACTGGCTGCACCAAAAGCTACAAGGCTAATGAAATGCAAGGAGGAACTATATCAGATATGGAGAAACTGCTAATGAGATGGATTGAGGATCAAGCAAAGCATATTCCTCTCAGCACATTGACAATTACTGCTAAGGCATGAAGCTTATTCAAGATGCTTAAAAAAAAGCAAGACCAGATTATTATATGTTGTTTGCACAATGTCCAAATCACATAATGTCTTTTTTCACAGAACATATCGTGGACATTAAGTGGTGTGACTGTATATGCAGCCAACTCCACAGAAGTAGGCAGACAGAAAGAGAGGGAAGAAAAAGCAGGCAAGGAGAAAAGCAAGAGAGCCAAAAAGAGAGAAGAAGAGAGGAGGCAAGAAGCCTGACACAGGTCAAGGGCTGTAACACTGTGGACAGCAAGAAGCTTAGAAGAGGCCCCATGACAGAGCCAGGGTGACAGGCTCAGAAAGGCCCCTGCAGCAGAGTCATTGGTGAAGACAAAAACCTGCTGCTAGGAATACAGCAAATAGAATTGAACAAAATTGCTACACTGGCTATGAGCTTGGTTGGTTAGCAGTGGAGAGAGCAACGGCAGGGAGGTGGAAGGCAGAGAGGCCTGTATGGCTGAGAAGTGGCATGCATGGCCAAAAGGAGGCCTGTCTTGGGAGGGGCTGAGAGGAGGCCTATCCTCTGAGAGCCAGGGCCTGTTCTCAGGGACCTAGAGGAGACCTGTCCTCAGTGGGCTGTTAGGAGACCTGCATGGCTGAGAGGGGCATGCAGTGCTGACAAAAGGGCCTGCTTTCTTGCACAGCCAGGGGAGCTGAGAAAGCTGTCCTGCACTGAAGAAGGGAGGGATGTGCTCTCCACTTTGGGGAGCCTTCTAGGCTTTGCCTACATTCTTCCTGATCCTGATCTTGAGTTGTAGTCTGTTGCTTCCTTAATAAACTGCTTAGTAAGTGTGGTCTGTGAGTTCTATGCAACAGATTATTGAACCCAGAAGAGAAGTAAGAGTGCTATGGGGTGGGGTGGGAAGACAGTTGGTGTAAGAGTTGGTAAAAAGGTTGGAGAGGAGAGGTATTTCTGACCTCCATCTCATAAAGATCAGTCTTGGGCTGATCTTGATTTGCATTATCTTTCTGATGTTAGTCAGTGCTAATACTACCATTTTACAGAGTAGAACTGTGCTCCACAGGGTTTTCAATGGCTGTGATCTTTTGAAAGTAGATAGGCAAGACTTTCTTCTGAAATGCATCTGTGTGGATTTGAACCACCAATCTTTCAGTTAGTAGTCAAGTGCTTAACTATTTGTGCAGCCCAGGTATTCCATGTAGACATAAGGCAGGATCAAAGGTTGTAGTACAGTAAGAGACTTAGGTCTCTAATGATGTACCACCCTACTCTGCTACAGTACTATCTTACTTCCAAATAGGATCACATTTATGGGTACAGGGGTTAGGGCTTCAATATGTATTTTGGAGATACACAGTCCAATCCACAGTAGGGTGTGCTTTTGTGGGAAGGATAAAGGAAGCAAGGAGAGGCAGTAGGCACAATGAGAGAGGGCATAACAAATCAAAAACCATGAGTATTTCAGTATTGCTGAAATGTAAAGTATAGGCTTTGGAGGGTGGGAGAATGGCAGGAGAGTCAGAAACTCATTCAAAAAATAAGTTTGGAGCATTAACTACTCACCAGGCGCTTTGCAAGAAGCTTGGATAAGTCTTCAGTGCCTTGCAAAGGTTTTTTTTTTTTTTTTTTCTTCTTTTAGTTTAGTAACCAAACCACCAAACTCACTGTTGAGTCAGATCTGACTCATAGTGACCCCTCCTTGTGTTTCTGAGGCAGTATCACTAAGGAAGTAGATTGCCCAATCTTCTTTCTGAGGAGTGGCTGGTGGGTTCGAATCACCAGCCTTCTGGTTAGTAGTCAAACACCTTAGGCAGTTTAGTAGGCAGTGGGAAATTATTGAAGAATTTTGAGTAAAGTTGTGGCATGTCTACATTTGTGTGTTAAAAACCCCACTCAGAAGCAATATGGATAATGAAATGGAGGGGACAAAATTAGAATAGGCAATCTGTTGGCTGTGGGCTCCCTACTCTTCAAATATTTGGGTACTTAACCCCCCAGCCACTCCTCGGAAGGAAGGTTGGGCAATCCTACTTCCGTAGTGATAATGCCTTGGAAACCCAAGGAGGGGTCGCTATGAGTCAGGTTTGACTCGACGGCACATAACAACAACAACAACAGGTGAAAATCCAATTCTGTGGCTGTGAAAGCCTTCATGGTGCATGTGAGTTCCTGCAGTCTGCTCCTATTACTGTCTTCCTGTGTAGTACTTAACCTCAAGGGCTATCTACTGCCTTTTTAGCAATAACACATTGAATATTGAACCTGGATTCTTTATCAGTTTCTAGAAAAAAATCTACTCATATTAAGTTATTTATTTTTTAAATTTTATTGAAGATTTAGGAGTCACTAGGGAATAAGGCTTCCACTGAAAGGGTCTGGAATTTGGGACAACTCAGCCATTCTACCTCTCTTATCTCCCCTCTCTCCCCATCTCCCTCCATTTGTAGAGTAAACCAACGAAACCATCTGCTTCCCTCCTGAAGCATAGTTCACCAAAATCTGGATCCATCAGGTATCAGCTTCTACCTGCAATTATCAAATAAGTTTTCCAACAAAGACAACTCTCCATTTCTAAAAGGATTGTGCTGAATAAAATCCTCTTCTTCTCATTATATGGTCCTTCCAGAAAAATACCTGCAGCCTCTTGTATGTTTTGCTATATAACTTCTGAGGGCAGGATGGCGAAGCAAGGGGTGGAGGTGAATTGAGATAAAAGGTACAGCACAATATAGTTGTATATTATTTATGGCAATTGGACCACACCTCTCTCAAAGGGTTGCTCCATTTGTGACAATGCCACTTGGATTTCTGAGCCTAGTTAGGTAGCAGTATCCCATACCAAGAGGGAGTGGAGAGCTATGTTATCTACAAAGCTCTTGTGCTTATGGGGTCAAAAGAGCTTGACACTGTGCCTCTGCCTGTTTCTGGATCTTAATTTCTGGAGGATAGTGATAGGATCCTTCTCACAGGTGCATTCTACCACAAAATGCCCATCTGTAGGAGAGCCAGAATAGAAAGGCAGGGATTTGCATTCTCAGTCCCACACCCATGTGGTGCTGTGGGTTTAAAATCTGTCTCTGGTGGCTGCAAAGTTCAGAGGGTAAATAGCTGAGAGAATACCAATGTCCTGTTTAGGGCCTGGCTTCTCAATTAAATAGGAAATAGTACAGCAGTCCCTGGGTTTTGAATGAGATTCATTCCTAAGTGTGTCTTTAAATCAAATTTGTATGTAAGTTGAAACAGGTGCAAGTGATTCTTATCTAGCCTTACTTTAGTGCAAGTAAAGGCTTGAAGATTTTTTCAATGATTTGAAAGCTGCACGTGCAGCAAGTGAAGATTACTGCAATGACAAATTTGTTGTGAGTAGGGGTTGATTCAATCATTTCAAAATGAGGGGAAATTTATATAACATTAAAGGGCAAGTGGGTGTTGTCAATAAGTTGGCTGTTTGGATGTAACTGGGGACTGCTTGTGATCTCAGTTTCTTAAGACTCCAGGGCTTTATCTGGTGTGCCTTCTGACCCAAAGTAAACAAAAAACAAACTCACTGCCATTGAGTCGTTGCTTACTCATGTTGTTGTTGCTGTTATGTGCCCTAGAGTCAGACCCAACTCATAGCAACAACTTGGGTTTCCAAGGCAGTATCTCTGTGGAAGTAGATGCCTAATCTTCCTTCCAAGGAGTGGCTGGTGGATTTGAACTACCAACCTTCTGCGTAGCAGTCATGTGCCTTAAGCACTACACCACCAGAGCTTCTTTCTGACTCATAGCAACCCCCAATGGGTTTCCGAGGCTGTAAATCTTTACAGAAGTAGATTGCCCCGCCTTCCTTCCATGGAGCTGTTGGAAACCCATTTATGCCATATCTGAACTCAGGGTAGATGAATTTTATCTCCATAACTGCCAGCCCTTGTACACCGGACTGGTGTTTGACCATTTTCTTGAATAGTCAGTTTCCCCCTTTTCCTCATCTTGAGTAACCTCTTTAAGAACAAAAGTTGGAGAGGATATCTCAGATTTTCACAGGACCTTCTGAGCTTCTCCTATAATGCTTTGCTGTAAATTTCTCCAATAGCAACATGCTCCAACAAGCTTAATTTTTCTAAACTGCTTTCCAATAGCTATGTGGAATGGTTTGCTGCAAAAGCTTCTTAAGTGCTAAGGTATAAGCAAAGGTCATTTCTCCTTTTGGCTGTTATACTGTCAAAGACCTGATTTATAAATGTAAGCACTTCACCACATTGTCACGTATTGTTGAGCATTCAGGTACCCCAGTATATCTCCAGAGAGATACATTGGCTTTGAGACCACCTATATTCATGATTCTATATTCTGAAAACCTTTCATTAATTATTATTCACAATCCAACTGCCATTTATCTAACATTTAAGGGGCATGTAAAAATCCTCCTTTCTTCATTACCTGAAAAATGTCTTTAATTCTGGTGGGATATAGCGTTCACAAGGAATCCTAATTGTTGTTGTTGTTGCTGTTAGTTGTTGTTGAGTTGGTTCTGATCATGGATAACAGAACAAAACAAAACATTGTCTCATCCTTCTCCATTTTCCTGATTGTTGTGGCTATTGTGTCAATCCATCTCATTGAGAGTTTCCCTCATTTTAGTTGATCCTCTACTTTACAGGGAGCTCTGGTGGTGTAGGGCCTAAAGCATTTGACTCCTAACCAGAGGATTAATCTTTCCTGATGACATGTTCAAGCTTGGTATCTAATCCACAAGGGATCTTGTTGAGTGGAAGAAGTAGGCATAATAGGAATCCATAATCAGCCCAAATATTTTCATTCATTCTTTTAACAAACATCTACTGAGGCTATCATACACCCTCAGAAAAACAAGATAGACAGAATCAATCCTTCCTCTTATGGCACCTACATTCTGATAGTAATGGTGGTGGGAAAGATAGAAAATAAATAATGAATACGCAGATAATATCTGGTGATGATAAGAGTGAAGACAAGGTGATGTGTGATAGAATAGTGAGGTGTTGGGGAAGCATCTTTGGATTAAGTGGTTATGGAAGGAGGGTGCTGTAGCATCTGAACTGAAACCTGATGAACAGAAAGGCTATCTATTCACTTTTTCAGCAATAACACATTGAGTGTAGAACTTAGCTTCTTAGTTTTCCGGAAAACAGACTACATCTAGTGATGCGAAGGTCAATGGGAAGAATGTTTTAGGCAGATGTTATGGCCAGTGCAAAGGCCCTCAGGCAGAAATGACCTTGTTATGTTTAAGGATCAGGTAGAAGGGCTGTGGCTCAAGAACAGCAAGCAAGGGGCAAGTGGTGCAAAAGGAAAGGAACTCAGAGAGGTGATAGGAGTCAGAGCCTATGCAGCCTTGTAAACCACAGTGAAGACTTTAGATTTTATTTTAGATGCAGTAGGATGCATTTGGAAGGCTTTAAGAAGGAAAACGGTCTGATTTACATTTTAAAATGATCCCCACTGCTGCCATGCTAGAGTGGTAGGGATGTGGAGGATATATATTGTGTCAGTTTATCTAAACTGGAATCATATTTCCTAAGATCCACTTCTCTGCTTGGCCCAGCGTTTTTGAGCATCACTAGAGGCATTTTTGCACACTATTTGGAAGGCACAAGTGAAGCAGTAGACTAGTGTTCATATACTTGGGAGGGTGGAGCTAACTGTGCTAATCTGCTGCTTACTTTGTGGGCCAGGGGTAACAGCCTGCTGCAGCTTCTTCAGTCCTGCCAAACTCTCTTCTTCAGTGACTCAGATTCCTAGCTTAGGCGCTTATTTAGCTCCATGACTAAGAACTCCCCAAATTGTGTAATGTCAAAGTCCTATAATAAATTCACACATACACACACACACACACACACACGAACATGTTTTTGTGGGCCATCAAGTCAATTCCAACTCATAATGACTCTATAGTAAACTGAGTAGAACTGCCTAATAGAGTTTCCTGGACTGTAATCTTTATGGAAGCATATCCCCAGGTCTTTTCTCCTGCAGAGCCACTGGTGGATTCAAACTGCCAGCCTTTTGGTTAGCAGTCAAGCATTAACTATTGTCCCACCAAACCAAACCAAACCAAACCAAACCAAACCAGGGCTCCTTATATGAACACACACACACACACACACACATACATATATATGTAATAAATGCATACATATGCATTTATTTTCTACATAGGAATTGAATGCATGTATGTGTATATGTGTGATAGTTGGAGCTGTGTGTCAACTTGGCTGGACCCCAGTTCTGTGTGGTTGTTCCCATGATGGGGTCAGATGACTGTGTTCTGAGTGGCCAGTCTGCCCAAGGGGAGTTCCCCTAGGGGTGTGGCCTGCTTCCAAGATATCCAGGGACATCCTGGGAAGAGACACATTCTTTGAGGGATTGGAACCCTGGTGTGCGGACTACAGACTTCCATGAGTAAGCAGCCCACCGCTGGGCCTGGAGATCTTGGATTCGTCTTTTGTTGGAGTCAACAACCAGTGTACTGCCTGCCAGCCTTGAATTTCTCGGCCCCCTGTGCTTACGGAAGCTAAGGCTGCCGCCAGCCCGTTTCCTCCGGAGACTTGGACTTGTCGGCTTCTATACGCTTGTGAGCCATTTTCCTAAGATTCTCTCTCTCTCTCTCTAAATATATATATACACTTTGCTGGTTTTTGTGTTTCTCTAGAGAACCCAATCTAACACAATATGTATATAAATATATGAACTTATTATAGTGCTTTGACCTTACACAACTGCAGAAATCTCAGGCCATGTATATTTGTGGAAGAAATAGCTTATTGTCCTTCAATTTCTCTTGCCATCTTACTTTGTAAGATATCTTCCACTTTTAGCTGGTCACTTGGCCTCCTGAGATAAAGAATACACCTTCCAGCCTTCCGTGCAGCTAAGCATAGCTCTGCAGTTATATTCTGTTTGTAAGGGGAAGTAGTGGGTGCAATTTCCTGGACATGTCCTTAAAGGAAATGGGCATGCCCTCCCTCTTCCCTTTCTCCTAGCTGACTACAGTTTGTAGGCATTGACAGGAATCCCAGTAGGCTGTATCAGAAAACGATCCTGGTCCTTTGGCATTATGGAGTCATGCCAGTTCTGGATCACCTATCCCTGGACTTTTATAAGAGAGATAAATACTATTTTGTTTAATCTACCACTATTTTGGATTTCTGTGACATGCAGCCAACTCCAATCCTAAATGATACAAATCCATATAATCAATTTCTTATCTTTGAAGGACACCGAATGAATATCTGCTTGCCAAATTCAAAAGAGTCTAATTAGAGCAATTTATTTCCCACTTAGTCCATATGCAATTTAGGTTTCATAGGTAGGAAAAAAAAAACACCCTACCTAGCTCACATTTTACTTTTTCTTTTTTGAAGTCTTAAAAGAAATATAGACACTTTACTAGGATCTATTATTAAAAGTACCTATGCCTCCTCTAGGGAAGGAATAATTGATCCACATTTTCCTGGCACCAGCTCACATTTCATAAATCCTTGTTAAAATTAGCCCATATCATTAAACAACACAGAAAAATATTTCTTTTTTAAATTACACAATAAAAGCTGCCTTCCGAGAAACTGAAAAAAAAAAAGTGAGTTTACATGTAATCTCAGATAAAGTGACCAAATATCCAAAATTGACTGAGACAGCCTCAACTCCCAGATTGCAGCTGCTCTGGTTTCTGTCTCAAAGCACGTCCTATGGTTCCAAAAGATGTCATCCAACTCAAGGACAAGAATTCCTGCCCTTATGTAGGAACAAGTCACCGAAAGTGGGAAGAAGCAACATGGAAAATGTAAATGGCAGTTAAAATTTTAGTTCACATTTTGATACCTGACAAATTTTAAGGTGCTCTGGTAGCATAGTGGTTAAAGCATTTCACTACTAACCAAAAGGTTGGTGATTCAAATCCATCAGTTACTCTTTGGGAGAAAGATGAGGCAGTCTGCTTCTGTAAAGGTTTACAGCCTTTGAAACCATGTGGGGCTGTTTTACTCTGTCCTATGGGTCACTATGAGTTAGAATTGACTAGATTGGAGGGGGTTGGGGTTTTTTGGTGACAAATTTTGGGAACATTGGTGAACGAATATTACCTAGCTTGGCATCCTTCAAATTGTGCATGGCATGACCCATTCTTGGTGGCCTGTGACCAGTATTTTTTAGAAGTGATATAGACTAGAATAGGATAGACAATTCCAGAGTGCACTGCACATTTTTTTTTTTTTTAAAGAAAAAGCCAAACTCACTTCTGTTGAGTCGATCCCACTCATAGCAACTAGTCCTTGGGTTTCTGAGGAGGTATCTCTATGGAAGTAAATTGCCCAATCTTCCTTCCAAGGAGTGGCTGGTGGGTTTGAACTGCCAGCCTTCTGGTTAGCAGTCAAATGCCTTAGGCACTATGCCACCAGAGCTCCTATTGCACATATAAAATACCTTAATATTGCTGCAAGATTAAAGAAAGCAATGGATGAGTGTACTCATAAATGACTAAAAATCTGTGTTTTAAAAAATTCTTTAGATTATCCCTTCCCACTACAGACTCACAGACACAACTTAAACAGAAATGTTTGCAGAGCACTCACCCTTATATGTACAATATAAGGGTCAATAATATAAGAATGAGTATTTCCCACACATTTCTGTTTAAGTTGTGTCTGTGAGTCTATAGTGGGAAGGGATAATCTAAAGAATTTTAAAAAACACAGATTTTAGTCATTTATGTGTATACTCATCCATTGTTTTTTTGAACCTTGCAGCAATATTAAGAAATTTTAGACCTTTCATTGAACATATATTTAACATATGTAACAGTAATAGTACTTATGACTCCATCATCTCCCTGGTGGAAATTTCCCTTAGAGCCCCATTATCACACAAGTTTTCCAAGCCCTCTGTTCCAGGGACTTTACTATCTAGGACTATTAGATAGTAGGCAGTGTATAGGGGATTGGTCAGTGGATGGTTCACCCTTGAAGACTTCTGGGCAGATGGTTTTTGAACGGTAAATAGGAGTTAGCCACATGGACAAAGAAAGGAAGGGCATTACAGGAAGAAGGAATTTGTTCACTAAAGAGAAGAAAAAAACAATATATGGGTCCACAATATCTTATCTGAAATTGCAAAGTAAAAATGTTCTAACAACTTAAAATTCTAAAAGTTGAAAATTTTTTCGTAACCCATTAGGCAGGAAAATGTGACCCCATACTATCTCATAAACTGCATTTGTCAGGGGCCCATCAGGAAACAGATGGCCTTCTCAAATTGGGATAATTTTATTACTTGCAAAGAGATGGGAGGAGTGTAGAGAATGTACAGTGCAGTACCCTGGCACTAGAAACAGCAGAGCTATTTGACTCCTAGACAAAGAAACAAGAGAAGGGAGTTGTTCCTGGATCCCGGAAGGAAACAGTTGTGTTTAAGAGCAAGAGTGAATGTCAATGTCCTTCAGGCAAGCAAAATGATCCTCAGATGGCCTACTAGGCAATATTTGTGCCGGACCCCATCAGAAGCCTGGGAACCATTAAGTGCAGAGCTGAAGCCCAATAGGTCAGTTTCCCAGGCTACAGAGCAGGGTAGATAATGGTTCTGAGAGGCCAAAGGAAGTCAGTCAGCTGGCCCAGTGGCAAAACCAGACCTGAACTGACCTAAGGCCATTTGTGCCCTTATCATATTCACTGTGAATATTTGGGTTTACTGCAAAAATATTAATATGTTTGACAATGAATTGATGCATTAGACTCTGCTGGGATATTGTGTAATATACAGTATACACGTAGAATTATCTGTCTAATATCTAAAAAATTATGAATTCTGAAATATAAGAATTATGAAACCCTCTGGCCATAGGGTTTCTGGTAAGAGAATCTGGGTCTGCATCTCATGAACTGGAGAGTTTTCCTTATGGCTGGAAGGGTTTTTTTTTTTTTTTTTAAGAGAGACATTTAGACTCATAGGTACACAAAATAACATTAAGTGAAAAAGGAAGAGCAACAAAAACAGTAACAAAAAGCCGTGTAAAATATGTATAGCTCTTCAACTTTGTGCTTGTATATTCTGTTTATAATTTGTTATTGTATGTGATTTGTATAAAAACAAAAACCAAACTCACTGCCGTCGAGTCTGATCCAACTCATAGCGACCCCTCTTTGGGTTTCCGAGGCGGTATCACTATGAAAGGAGCTCTGGTAGCATAGTGCCTAAGGCATTTGACTGCTAACCAGAAGGCTGGTGGTTCAAACCCACCAGCTACTCCTCAGAAGGAAGGTTGAACAATCTACTTCTGTAGTGATAACACCTCGGGGTCACTATGAGTCGAGACCAACTTGAAGGCAAATAACAAACAACAACATCACTATGGAAGTGGATTGCCCAACCTTCCTTCCAAGGAGTGGCTGGTGGATTTGAACCGCCAGACTTTCAGTTAGCTGTCAAATGCCTTAGGTACTATGCCACCAGAGCTCACAAGATTTGTATACTTTTCTGTAAATATTTCAATAAACATCATTTTAAAATGTATTGTTAAATTTTTAACAAAGTCAGAGGCAAAATTTTTTACATTCCTAGAAAAAAGTTAACTTTTCCTTGGCCGAAATAAAACAAACCAGCATTTTCAGTTTATTTGGGTTTGCTTGGTAAATTTAATGTAGTCATAAAATAGACCCCCCTTCTTGATAGGAAAGAAAGCAAAGAGAGAGAGAGAAATCATTGGAAAGTTTCAGGGGTATGCATATTTACCTGGCATCATCTACTTAAGAAAAATATATAAAAAAAGAGCTATTGGTCTCCTCTTCAACATCTGTTCTAAGTAAGCAGTTAACACTTTTCTTTCACTTCACTCTCAGCTCAAACTTAAAAAGATGCATTAAGTGCTTAATTTGTGCAAATTGCTGAATACAATTGGAAGCTACAGAGCTAGAGATATCAAAGGAGGATAGCTGGACACCCACACAATATGGGTGGAAGGTTTTGTATGTGGGGGGAATGGTGTGGGAATTGGTGATACTATAATTTGGAGGGCAGATAAGGAGGCTGGAAAGATGAACTGGGGTCATGGCAGAAAGAGGCTTTTTATGCCAGGCAAGGAGTATGGACTCAACTGTGAATGGTGGGAAACTGTAATAAAGGCTTTTAAATGAGAAAGACATAGTTAGATGTCTGTAGCTCTGGCTAGAGTGTGGAGGTTGGTTTAAGCTCTCATAATGAGCAGAGCACAGAGAGTATACAAATCATAGGAGCTCTGGTGGTGCAGTGCCTAAGGCATTTGACTGCTAACTGGAAGCCTGGTGGTTCAAATCCAAGTATGGCTTGGGCTTGGGATTTTTTTTTTTTTTTTTTAAAGTTGCAGAAGATGCTGCTATTTTATGCCATTTTTTGTAGGAAAATCACCCAAGAAACAAAATTTATTTTTATATGTCTACCACACATAGACATGTTTGGACACAAATAGAAAAAAAATCTGAAAGAATATACACAAAACTAGGAATGGTGGTTTCCTCTGGAGAGCATGCTAAGGTAGGGGGTGTGGTGAAAAGAAGATAATTTTTTATTTTATAGACTTCCACTTGCTTGTGATAGGTTAGATTCACCAACTGTACATGAATTGAAGCAAAACCAAGCATATGGAAACCATTAAACAATTGACAGTTTGTTGTTGTTTGTTGTTATGTGCCGTCAAGTCAGACCCAACTCATAGCGACCCCTCCTTGGGTTTCCGAGGCAGTATCACTACGGAAGTAGATTGCCCCATCTTCCTTCCGAGGAGTGGCTAGTGGGTTTGAACCGCCAGCCTTCTGGTTAGCAGTCAAGTGCTTTAGCCACTATGCTACCAGAGCTCCTATATAGTTTGTTTACATTTTATTATTATTTTAAAAACAGTGTCTAAGTTTGACACCCACCACTGGTCAGTCAGTTTGTTTTATTGTGTTAGCTGTATGTTGCTGTGATGCTGGAAGCTGTGCCACTAGTTTTTCAAATATCAGCAGGGTCACCCATGGTGGACAGTTTTCAAGAGAGCTTCCAGATTAAGAAGAGGAAGCTGATGAACTACTTCTAAAAATATTGGCCACTGAAAACCTTATTAATAGCAGCAAAACATTGTCTGATATAGTGCCAAAATATGATATATGAGCCCATCAGTTTGGCACTCAAAATACGACTGGGGAAGAGCTGTCTCCTCAATGTAGAGTCAATCTCAATGATGTGGGTGGAATAAAGCTTTTGGGACCTTGATTTGCTGATGTAGCATGACCCAAAACAAGAAGGAACAGCTGCAAACATCCATTAATAATCAGAACATGGAATGTACATAATATGAATTTGGGAAAACTGGAAGATGTCAAAAATGAACTAGAATGCATAAAGATTGATATTCTATTAAAAAATGAACTAGAATGAATAAAGATTGATATTAGTGAGTTGAAATGGACTGGTATTGGACACTTTGAAATGGACGATAACATGGTCTACTATGCCAGTCAGGTCTGACTCAAGGGCACATAACAACAACATGCCAGGAAAGACAAATTGAAGAGGAATGGCATTGTAGTCATTGTAAAAAAAAAAAAAAGAAAACACTTTAAAATCTATCCTAAAGTACAAAGCTGTCAGTGATGGATAATATCCATAAGCCTAAAAGGAATACCAGTTAATACTACTATTATTTAAATTTACACACCAACCATAAAAGTCCAAGATGAAGAAATTGAAGATTTTTATCAGCTTTTGCAGTCTGATATTAACCAAACATGCATTCAAGATGCATTGATAAGTACTGGAGATTGGAATGTGAAAGTTGGAAACAAAGAAGGATCAGTAGTTGGAAAGTATGACCTTGGTAATAGAAATGATGCCAGAAATCACATGATAGAATTTTGCAAGAGCAATGACTTATTCATAGAAAATAACTTTTTCCAACAACATAAAGGGTGACTATACACGTGAACCTCACTGGATGGAATATACAGCAATCAAATCAACTATGTTTGTGGAACAAGATGCTCAATATCATCAGCCAGAAGGCCAGGTCCCGACTGTAGAACAGACCATAAATAATTCAGATGCAAATTCAAGCTGAAACTGATAAAAATTAAAACAAGCCCAAGAGAGCAAAAGTATGACCTTGAGTATATCCCACCTGAGTTTCAAGACCATCTGAAAAATAAATTTGATGTATTGAACACTAATGACCAAACACCAGAGAAGTTGTGGGATGACATCAAGGACATCATACAGGAATCAAGAAAAAGATCACTAAAAAAGACAAGAATGAAGAAAAGACCAAAATGATGACAAAAGAGACTCTGAAACTTACTCTTGAATGTAGAGCAGCTAAAGTGAATGAAAAGAAATCGGTAAAAGAGCCGAACAGAAGATTTCAAAGGGCAGCTTGAGAAGATAAGGTATTATGATGAAATTTGCAAAGATCTGGAGTTAGCTAATCAAAAGGGAAGAACACACTGGTTATATCTGAAGCTGAAAGAACTGAAGAAAAAAATCCAAGCCTCATGTTGCAATATTAAAGGTTCTCTGGGCAAAGTATTGAACCACACAGGAAGCATCAAAAGAAGATGGAAGGAATACACAGTCACTGTACAAAAAGAATTGGCCGAAGTTCAACCATTCCAGGAGGTAACATATGATCAAGAACCAATGACTGAAGGAAGGAGTCCAAGCTGCACTGAAGGAATTAGCGTAAAACAAGGATCCAGGAATTGAGGGAATGCCCATTGAGATGTTTCAATAAGTGGATGCAATGCTGGAAGTGCTTACTCATCTATGGCAAGAAATTTGGAAGACAACTACCTGACCAACGAACTAGAAGAGATCCATATTTGTTCCCATTCCAAAGAAAGGTCATCCAACAAAATGTGGAAATTATTGAACAGTATCATAAATATCATAAACAAGTAAAATTTTTCTGGAGATCATTAAAAAATGGTTGCAGCAGTAGACCAACAGAGAGCTGCCAGAAATTCAAGCCAGATTCAGAAGATGTAGAATGAGGGATATCATTGCTGATGTCAGATAGATCTTGGCTGAAAATAGAGTACCAGAAAGATGTTTACCTGTGTTTTATTGACTATGCAGAAACATTTGACTGTGTGGATCATAACAAATTATGAGTATCACCGTGAAGAATGAGAATTCCAGGACACTTAATCGTGCCTATGAGGAAATAGTACACAGACAAAAAGACAGTCATTTGAACAGAGCAAGGGGATGCTGCATGGTTTAAAATCAGGAAAGGTATGCATCAGGGTTGTATCATCTCACCATACCTATTCAATCTGTATGTTGAACAGGTAATCCAAGAAACTGGACTATATGAGAAGCACTCAGCATCAGGATTGGAGGAAGACTCATTAACAATCTGCAATATGCAGATGACACAAACTTGCCTGCTGAAAGTGAAGACTTGAAGCAATTACTGATGATGATCAAAGACTATGCCTTCAGTATGGATTATACTTAACATATAGAAAACAAAAATCCCCACAACTGCACAATAAATAACATCATGATAAACAAAGAAAACATTGAAGTTGGTAAGGATTTCCACAGTCAACACCCATGGAAGGAGCAGTGAAGAAATGAAGACATATTGCATTGAGCAAATCTCTTGGAAAAGACTTCTTTAAAGTGTTAAAAAGTAAAGATTACACTTGAGGACTAGGGTGTACCTGACCCAAGCTATGAAATTTTCAATTTTTTTTACTATTATTTTTTAAATTTTTTATTGTGATTTGGGTGAAAGTTTACAAAGCAAATTCATTTCCCATACAGCATTTCATACATATTTTGTTTCATGACATTGACTGAAATTCCCCACAATGTAACAGCTCTCTTCCCACTTCCGCCCCATAATTACCTCTTTCCTGTGTCCTTATTCAATCTTTTTATATGCATGTGAAAGCTGGAAAGTGAATAAGGAAGTTCAAAGAAGAATTGATGCATTTGAATTATGGTGTTAGTGAAGAATATTGAATATACCATGGCCTGCAGAAGAACAAATAAATCTGTCTTGGAAGAAGTACAGCCAGAATGATCCTTAGAAATAAGAATGGTGAGACTCTGTCTCACGTACTTTGGATATCAGGAGGGACCAGTCTCTGAAGAAGGACATCATGCTTGGTAAAGCAGAAGGTCAACAAAAAGAGGAAGACTTTCAATGAGATGGATTGACAAAGTGATTGCAAAAATGGGCTCAAACATAGGAACAATTGTGAGAATGGTGAAGGACTGGTTCAGTGTTCTGTTCTGTTGCACAAAGGGTCAGTATGAGTTGGAACCTACTCAATGGCACCTAACAATAACAAAGTTTGACAAACTGACATGTGAGATATATCATATAATCACTACATATAACAGTTCTCACATAACTGTGTATAAATTACAGGGTTAGGTTTACCTGTCTTCTATTTTGCTAATGCTATGGATTTGAGATTTTATTTGTATTGACACTTGAAGAGTAATAAAAATGTCTTCCAATGATTAGTAAGTCAATAGTTAGAACAGTCCAGGTTCTACCCCTGATTAGCTGGGTTACAATTGCTGTTTTAAATCTATGAATCCTTATTTGATCCTCTTAAAAAAATCTACCATTCAAAAGAGCAAGAGAATGGCATCTGTCTTGGTTGACTGGCAATGAAATCGATCTCCAAGGCCAGCAAAAGCTTTTATGAAATAGCTTACTAAGAAGTGCAGACATGCTATCTGAAATCATTATCTGTGTCCTCTCCGTGCCCCTAGCATGTGTTTCTCCTGTTTCCTCCATGTTCCATCCAAGTGTCACCTTGTGCATTAGTAACAGTCACTATACTCAACTTTCCACACCTCTGTTCCCTCAACTCTTTTTCTCCAATCTCCATGCTGTAGCCAGAGTGATCTTTCTAAAACAGACATCTAACCATGTCATTCCCATTTAAAATACTTTATTACAGTTTCCTGTCATTTACAACTGAGTCCACACTCTTATGCCTCTTTATGCCATGGCTTCAGTCCACATTTCCAGCCTCCTTTCCTGCCCCCCACCATCCCCTTCAACGTAGAGATTTCTCTATTCACTGCTCACAGAATCCCTGTATTTCAGTGGTCTCTTCTGGATGTCTAAATGTTGAATGAGGAATGATATGTCACTTAGGTTTAAAAGAAAATGGAGAGTTACTGGGTCTACTTCTCAAATGGTTGTTAGCATGTTCTTTAGGTTCAACTCAATGTTATAATAAGAAGAGAAGATCTGAAAAAAATATAGAAGATATTGAGTTGAAACATAAGTACAGTGAAAACTGTCTTGATTTGCAGGAAAACTGTGACTTTCTGAATAGAATAATATGAAATTCATTGACACACATCATTGAAAGAGAGAGAGAAGGAGAGAGAGGGCGGGAGCACATGGGTGGTACCATGGTTAAGAACTTGGCTGCTAAGCAAAAGATTAGTGATTTGAACCTACCAGCCACTCTTTGGAAGAAATACGTGGCAGTCTGCTTCCATCAGATTACAGACTTGGAAACTCTGTGGGGCAGCTCTGCTCTGTCCTATAGGGACACTATGAGTTGGAATCGACTTGATGGCAACAGGATATAGACATCCTACATTTTCAAAATATTAATATTATAACTATTAAAAATACAAAATTTTTATTTATTCAAGAGCTGGTTAGCCAGGTCTGAGATTTTACAAGACTTTTATTACTCCTTCTCTCATATCCCAATCCTGCAACTTCCTGCATTTTGATTAATTACAAAGTATTTGGAGTCACCTTTAAAGTTTTCTATCTCTTAATATGGTTAGATTTCCAAGGTAAACCGAATAATATTTCATTTCTTCTTTAGCAGGAAGACACAGGGCTAAGGAGCCTCTCTTGCTGGGGCCTTCCATATTCTCTGAGGTAATTTGACTGGCACTTTCAGTTGAACAATCGGACCAAGCAGTTACGTATTCTTGTCTGTTGTCTTATGATTTAGTTTCACAACAAAGTTGTGAATTTTATTTTCTCCTCTTGTCACTAATAGTGTTTAGAGGCTTTCATGAGCTTTCAATACCAGCTTCAGTATAGTCTTATACTTATTGGACTTTTCTGGAGATTTCTGACGCTGAAAGAAGGGATGGAAATTAGCATTCTGTGGGTGGTGACCGAAGTACCCATTGATAGGTGGCATTCATACTTTTAGGCTTTGCTTAAAACATTAAGAAGCTGGAGCAGACTTATAATTGGGCATTTTATATGTTTATTTACTTTATACCTCACCTTGTTCCAGATAGTTAAGCAAAGCTCTCATATTTTTCCTCTTCTAGGGCAGCAACAGGAAAAGCTCAAGCTCTCATTTCTGTTTCTCCTTGGCCTGCAAAAGTCTGTGTTTTACTTTATAATAATTTCTTTTCAAACTTGAATTTCTCAGGCAACCACCCTCTTTGCTCTCTAACTTGACCCCATTTCCTGATGAATGGTCTTTTCATTTCTTCACTAAGTCCTAAAGGTTTTCACATTCTGCAATTTTCTCTGTTAAATAGCTCTAGGCATAACTGCTTATAAAATCATAGACAATCATAAAACCTTAGATTCAGAAAGAACCTTAGAGACCATCTAATCCAATCTCTTCATTTTACAGTTAAAGAAATTGAGTCCTCAAGAGGGTAAATAACTTGTTCAATGTCATCCAGCTAATTTATAGACTGGGCAGAATTTTCCCAAGCTAATTTTGGGTAGAACCACAACTAAAATCATTTTAAAGGGCACATACTTTTCCCATCTTGATCATTTTGAAATATATGAATATAATTTCTGACTCCTAATCCTAAAATATTACAATTTCTAATATGAAAAAAAAAAAAAAAAACTATGGTGTGAGAAACCCTTAAATAAAATTTGGAATTAATGTGCTTTTTAGTCAAGGTTTCTAACTGGATCATTCAGGTTCAGTACCTTGCTGAGAATTTGCATTTCCACTTCAGATAAACAGAATCAGAACCCACATTTTAACAAGATCCTCATTTACATGTAACAAGATCTTATGTATACATAAGAATCCCCTGGGGAACTATAAGAATCCCCTGGGGATCTTGTTAAAATGTAGATTTTGATTTAGTGCATCTGGGGTGGAAAAGCAAATTCTCAGCAGGGCTCTGAACTGGAATGAACCGGTTCAAAGCCTTGTTTTTAATAGACCATTTATTACAACTCTGGCCTCAGGTGTCCCGGTTAATGGAGGGGAGGCTAGGGTCACCTTGAAGAGATTGCTTTGCTTTGGCTATTGACTTCTTTTTCTTTACTGGCTTTGAGGGAAAATGGACCAACAGAGAAAGAAAAGATGCCAACATAAGTATCAGGTTAGGCTCAATTATCTGTTGTCATTATTGTTAATCCTAATATAATACCACACTTTGTGCCCACAGGATCATAACTCTAGTCTGGCAATATAAAGTCTAGATAAGAAATTATAAATTACCTTTGTGCCCAGAATTGCATCTAACTTGAAAGATCTGTGGCTTCCCCAATGTTTGTACTACCCACTCACTCCAGGTAAGGTGTCTTCTTAGGTGGCCACAAATAACTCAGCCTTTGAAAAGCCTCTCTTTGCAAGATGATATATCCCACAAGCAGACCTACTGCCAACATTTGTGGGCCTGTGACAAATGTGAAAATGGATCTCTCTCACTCCTCCTATGGCTTCACTCCTTACTGACCTTAAAGAGTCTTGGTTATAAAATATGGATTCCACCTCACATATCCAAGCTCTGTCCATACCTCTAAACACATGTTCCACAAACACCCATCTCTTGACCACACTTTGAGCAGTGCAGTATGTCCTTTAGAGGGTAGAGAGGGGCAAAAGCTCAGGCAAACCCTGGAAGCAGGCTGGGGCTTTATAGGCAGGGAATTCTGAGTTTCCTGGATAGGGGGAACTTGACCTAGAAAAGAGAAAGACGTCTCCATGTGGGCAAAGCCCCTTGTTACACAGACTCACTGCCCCATCAGAAACATCAGAGAGGGGAGCCAGAATAGAGTCCTCTAAGACACTCAGAATAGAAGCCCTCGTTGACTGGATCAAGAGAAGTACTGCCTACTAGAAAACCAAAGAATGAAATCTTCATATAGGCATTTTCTATTGGGGTGGACTTATACAAGGAATAGAGGCAAAAATATTTGATGGCCAGTGTGGAGTTAAGTTTGTGTGTCAACTTGGCTGGGCCTGGTTGAGTGTCTGGGCATCTGGATGTAGTATTCCCCATGATGAGACTGGTAATCAACTCCAGGTTGAATCTACTGTGAGCAGCTGAGTAGCTGCCTTAGAGATGTGGTCTGCTTCCTGTATATAAGCGGAAGCCTTTGGGAATGGTCTTTAGTTTATGGCACGCTTGGATTCTGCATGTAGCCATGTAACAACATGTAGCAGCCTGCATGTTCTGCCAACCTTGGGGCTTGCAATGTACTTGAATCAATGGCCTGCTGCATGGTTTGGTAACATTGGGACTGTGCCATTTTATTTGTTGACCTTGGGCTTCTTAGCCTCAGCAGCCAGGAGCTGACTGAGTGAAGAGATGCCTCTGGCTTCAGTGGACTAGGAGCAAGAGGCAGAGCTGAAGCCCAACATTGAGGGGCTTTCACACAGCCCCTAGGCCTGGCATTTTGAACTCGGACTTAAAGCCTCCAAACTGTAAGAGAATAAACTCCTGTTTGTTAAGGCCATCCCATTTGTGGTATATTCTTGTCAAAGTGGCACTAGGTAACCAGAACAACCTGAAAGAGGCACATTTAAGCAAGTTCTTTTTTAAACAGGGAAGATTCAAGAGAGGTTCTAGAACAACTAAAAGAACAAATCTGATTTACAAGCATGTCATGTCACAACTGGAAGGAATCATCAAGATTATCTAACAAAGAAGGAAGGAGACCAGATTGATAAGCAACTTGCCAAAGATCAGACTGCAAGTTAGTAATAGCACTCAAGCAAAACTTCCTGGTTCTCAGAACTGAGTTATTTCCATGGTCTGGTACCGGATCCCTTTGAAATATAACTTCAAAGCACAAGGAGGAAGGATGGCCACAGGGTAGTTCTTGCACTGTAAGTATTTCTTTTCCACAATGTGGTAGAGCAGAGCTGCAAATACCAACAGCTTCTGCTGAAACTGCAAATCAAAGGCCAGTCAGAGGTGTGTGTGTGTTTGCATGTGTGTGTGTACATGCTAAAACAAGTAACAGAGAGAAAGAAAAAGATGTATGAGAAATCAGGTGAAGAAAGTGAGGGGAAGCACTAAAATGAAGGGATCCATAGCCTAATAGGGATGTTGAGCATGAGAGAAGCTTTATTTTTTCCTTGCGAATTAAAAACAAGTAAGTGATGTCATCAGCACTAGATGCTTCAGTTGGAGAAGTCAATGCAATGGGAAGAAGTAGGGATGAGAAAGGGAGCTGGGGAGAAGGGGTGATTCTGAATTACCTGTTTATTCTTATTCATCTCCGCTTTGAAACTGTGTATATATCAACTCTATTTACAGCCTCTCACACTGTCAGTTTGTTTTAAACATTAAATTAGCAAATAAAATGTATTAAAGTAGAAAGTATTATCCAAGCATTGAATGATAATGTTAAAACAAATTAATATTTGTGGTCAATGAAAAAGAGAATTAGACTCGAGGACAGAATTTGTGTTCTAGTCCTAGCTTTGCAGCAAGTTTTAACCTCTTTGTCAGTTTTCCCAAAAGTAAAGTATAAATAGAACTAGTTGATATTCATAACAACAAAAAATGGGAAAAAACCTAAATGTTCAATAGCAGTGAAATAAATGATAGAATACTTATATACTGGAATATTGTTGACATTATAAATTATTTGAAACCTTTAGCAATATAGTAAAAATTTACAATATAATGCAAAGTGGAAAAAGCATGAAAAAGAAACTGTATCTGTTGAATTACATCAGCTTCATACAAAATAGGCACATTCATATATAATACTTGAGAGAAAAACATCAAAATGTTAACTTTACTATATCTGGGTGGTAAAATTAGAGGTAATTTTAATTTCCTTTTTTTTTTTTTTTAAATATTTTTCACTATTTTCAAAATTATGTTTAATGACATACTAATTTTGCAATCAGGAGAGGATGTTTTTAGCAGAAATAATGTGCTCTAAACTAATTTGTAATGATGCTGTGAAGAAAATGAAAACATATGTTTAAAAAGTCTGAATTCTGACAAACATGCACTAAATAATCTAAATACTTATTTAAAGGAAACTTTTGATGTATGTCTCCATGTGCAGTTTCTTTCTTAATAATGAAAAGATATGTCTAGAACCATTGTCCCAGTCATTGGAGGAGCACTCTGTGTGACAGTAAGCACTTCAGAATTACTTCTGTGTGTGGAGCCTGGTGTCCAAGGAAAGATCAAATTGACCGTGCTCATTACAGAAGCAACTTGCTCCAGTCCATCAGAGGAATGGCCAGCTCTTTGGGAAGCTCTTTGTGCTTGAGGTGGGTGAGAAATGCATAAACCTTTTTCCTGTGGTTTCAATTTCTATCCCCCTTCTCTGCAGGCAGGAAACTTTGTTGCACAGTGGTTAAGCACTTGGCTGTTAACCCAAATATTGGAGGTTTGAACCTACCAGTACTCTGCAGGAAAAAGATGAGGCAGTCAGCTTCAGTATGGATTACAGTCTTGGAAACCATATGGGCCAGTTTTACTCTGCCTATGGGGTCACTATGAGTTGGAATCGACTCAATGGCAATTCATTAGGTATTTTTCCCCCCTTGTCTCAGCAGGCAATGCCCACTAAACAGTTGATAAGTTGGAGAAGTGGTAAGAGGAGTTCTTGGAAAATAAAAGCAGGCAGCAAGCAGGCCTAGGGATCAGGCTGGTACCAGAATTGAGCTTGGCATCCTGGTAAAATAAGCCATGAAACTATTACCATCACAGAATCCCTGTGTTAAGCGCTAACTATTCATGACCTCATTTAATCTTGTTATTTAAAATGGACAAACTGAAGTTCAGAGAGGCAAAATGACTTGTCCAAGATCACACAACTAATAAATGCTGGAGCCATGGCTTGAATTCAGGTTCTTCTAGCTGTGGAATTTGTGGGTTTTGCAACAAAGTCTAGTGAGTCCCAGAATTATTTAACACCAGATCCACCCATGGAGAATTTTGAAAATACATTATTTTAAGTTCCATTCTTAGAAATTCTGATTTAGTGGTCAGGAATGGGGTCAAGTGATCTGTACTTTTGAAAGCCTCTTTGATCCAGTCAGAAAGGTTCAGGGACCCATGCTCCATTCCGCATTGCTGCTCCCTTTCCAGCAAAGAGACAGAACGTGTTCTTATCCATAGGCCCTGGAGAGTTAGCCCAGGAAGTGAGTGATTCTGGGGGAGCTCCTTGTGCACTTCACATCTTGCACCCCCACTCTCCCTTGTCTTCAGCCAATTCTTCAGCTTCGTTTCTCCCTCTCACAGGGTCAGAATAGAGAAAGCCAGACAATCAGGAAGGGTGTTAAAGCAAAAATGGAAACATAACAAGATAAAGAAAATTGTTCTTGGTAGAACTCCTCACAGAAAATTCTGTCTATGCTTGAAAAGAAGAAGCCTCTTGGCGGAAAGGATTTGTTTCAGTAACAGTAAAAAAACGGTCTGTTGTGGCTCATGGCAACCCCACATGTACCAGAGTGGAACTATGCCTCACAGAGTTTTTAAAAAATGACTTTTTGAAAGTTGATCACCACGTCTTTTTTCTGAGTTACCTCTGGGCACACTTGAATCTCCGAACTTTTGGTTGGCACCCAAGTGCATTAACTGTTTACACAACCCAGGGGCTCTTCAGTAAAGAAAATTGTTCCTTAAACTGTCTTCTAAGGAGGATACATCCTGTTAGGTATAGGGCTTTTGTTTGGCTGAGAGGGCTTTGTAAGTCTGGAGTCAAAGCATGTCCTTCTTTAGGACCACAGAGAAGCTGAGGACCACCAGTGTTCCCCACTACTGCTTTTTCTTTAGGTTTAATCAACTTTTCCTCTGAGTAAATATTTAACAAGTATAGTAAAAGAAAAAAAAAAAAAAAAGAGGGAGCCCTAGTAGTGCAGTGGTTAAAGAGCTCAAGTGCTAACTGAAACGTCATCAGTCCAAATCCACCAGCCACTATGCAGGAGAAAGACGTGGCAGTCTGTTTTCTGAAGATTCACAGCCTTGGAAACCACATGGGGCAATTCTACTCTGTCCTATAGATATACTGTGAGTTGCAATCAACTGGACAGGAATGGGGTTTTGTTTGTTTCTTTAACAGAAAAAATATTGGTTTGAGGGGGCACAAAAACCTGGTTCATACCACTCATGCTTTAGTCCTGCTCTCTCTCTCATATGATCCTCTCACATTACCTTCCCTTTCCTCCAGTTCTCTGTACCTTTATTTGCACTGGCTTGGACACTCTGCTCTCTCTCACACACCTTCTTTCCCTTTCCCTCTCCTGCTATTATTAGTTTGTTAGGTTTTAGCTTCAGCATCCCTGTCTTAGGAAGGCTTCCCTGACATAATGATTCAAGACTCTTAATCTATGTATTCACAACGTGCTATCACAGCATTCATTACATCTCATTGTTACTACTTATCTAATTGCTTAGTTTCCATTACACTGTGAGCTCTGTGAAGGTAGGGACCTTTCTTTGTTGGCTGACCCTGTTTCCTTATAGCTTACCCAATGCTCATTAAATACTTATTGAGTGATTGAAAGAGCTATAATTCTGAGGCTGTGCACATAGCAAGACCGTTACTTAGTAGGGCCAAGGGCTTGGACTGGAACTATGATCAGTTCACAGGAACCCCAGTATATATTCTGACTCATAGTGACCTTATAGGACAGAGTAGAACTGCCCCATAAGGTTTCCAGGGCTGTACATCTTTACAGAAGCAGACTGTCTCATCTTTCTGCTGCTAAGCAGCTGGTGGGTTGGAATTGACTAACTTTTGGTCAGCAGCTGAATGCTTTAACCACTATACCCCCACAGTCCCTAACTTCTCCAAAGCTCCACCTTATCCAAATTATGGTGCCAAGAATCCCAGGGTGAGAACTGGGAGTAGAAGGGTCACACAGGTGTGTGAACTTTGGCCAGTTGCTTAACCTCTTCAGCTCTCAGAGCCTTTCCAAGCAACAAATGAAAATGTGGGAAAGCACTATGACAACAATACAAATATGAATCCACATAAATGGAGACATAGGAGAGATGTGGTCATCTTTAGACGGCTGTGTTTGGAACTGCACTCTGGTTCCCGTTTTTGCCACCTCAAACCATACGTCTAGCAGAGGCAGCACAGTCAGCACATTGAAGTCCTTCGTCAGCTCCCACTCACCACTGCCATTATCTGGTTGATTAATACAGTTTGGGTGTTATTGCAAGGCAAGTGGGAGGAGAGAGAACAAAGTGGGGCGTTTGCTGGTATAAGAATGTGGTAGATCTGTCAAAAAACACTTTCCAGATTCCTCTTTCTCTAGGGGATCATTTCTGCTGGTATTTTGAGATCTCAAAATTAATATCTACCAGAAATACCATTCTCTAAGTTGACAATGGCTAGAAATCTCCCTCAGCTTCTTAACATGAGAGGTTTTAAATAATAACTGCCTTAATGAAGTACCATATGGATAGCATTTTAGAACAGGCGGTAAAATGGTGGTAAGAAAGAAAGAAAAATGAGATCAACCACAAAAACAAGCTAAAGAATTGGAAGTACAGTTGTCAGATTTAGCAAATAAAAATAATCTTGGACATACTTATACTAAAAATTATTCTTGTTTATCTGAAATTCAATTTTAATGGAATGTCTTGCATTTTATCTGGCAACTCAAATTAGAAGGCTTCTCTCTGCTTTTTCCTTTGTTCTACTCTAATTATTCTGTAGTGAAAAGATAAAATGCTGCTTTTTAGAAATACTCAGTCTGTAGAATTTTAAAGCATATTTTGTTTAAATGAGTTGCATATTATCATTTAGTTCCCTTAAAATTACATTTCCTTTCAAAATAGCCGTTCTTTTTCACTCATGTTTTTACATGAGATAAAATTAAGTTTACCATTTCAATTGTCTCATGTATTTCTTGGGATTTTCTGTGTTTTAATCTTAAATTAAAGAAGAGGCCCCCCTCCTCCCATTAAGATGGCCCCTTTATTGTAGTTCAGTAATGTACTACTCCATATTATTTGAAGACAAATAAAATAAATCACTACTTTATATGGTTGGTAATTTGTGCACTGAATTTCATTCATTCTGCTCACACTCAGTGGGATTGTTTTTATTTTATGCTTTTCTTAAGGGAAAATTTCAAATCTATATGACTGTGAACCTCCATGGATGATCACCCAACTTCAACAATTCTCACCTTGTGGCCAGTCTTGTCTGTTCCATACCTCCCTCCATTGCTACTCATTCCCACTACCACCACAATTAATGAACAAATCCCAGACATCAAGTCATTTCAATGTATATCTCTAAAAAGATAAAGATCTTTTTTAAAAAATAGATCTCCAATATAATAATCACATATGAAAAAAATCAAGAATATTTCTTTATTATCATGGAATATCTAATGAGGGTTCAAACTTCCCTGATTGTCTCATATTTTTATAGCTTTTTTTTTAATCAGAAGCCAAATATGGTCCATTTATAGTAATTTCTGGATAAGTTTCTCCTTCCCTTGTATTTTTTTTTAATTACTTGCAATTTATTTGTTGAAGAAACTTCATTGTCTAGTCCAGTCTCTTAGATTCAAGACTTTTCTGATTGTATATGAATAGTATCATTTAACATGATATCTGACTCTGTATTTCCTATAAAATAAATTTCCATTATAAATATTTAAAACTGTATTTCCTATAAACTAGTAGTTGGACTTAGAGATTTTGTCTGATTCAAGTTACATTTTTTTTTTTAAATAAGAAGTGTGATGATGTGTACTTTCATCAGGAGGCACATGGTATCAGTTGTCTCTCTTCTTGTGATATTATCATTGATTGACCATCACTGCCTAGATTCATCATTTAAATAGAAATTTGCAAAATGGGGTTATTCTTATCTTACTATTCTTTCTCCATTTAATATTGAGAAAAATTTTTCCTATCAACTCTTTTGTTGCTCTGAGGTATATTTCATCTGGGGAAGAATCATAGTTCATTTCTCTGGAAAACAGACTCTGTAGTTGTGTGCCAGAGGCTGAAAGGAGAGAGCTCACAGGAACAATACCTCTAAGAGATAATGGAAGCAGGAACTGGGCAAAAGGGGGAAGTTGAACTGCACTGCACTCACAATGAAAAACTCAGCCAATCTCATTTGGAGCTTTGAAGCTGGAACAGCTCTTCAAAGTTGAAGTGGTATTTTCTACCCCACCTCAACACCACATTAACGAGTCATTGTTGGTGGGCTGCCCCTGGGGGGAGGTTGTAACCTTAGGTAAGATAGCTCCCTTCAGGACCATTCCTTAAGAGACACTCTCAGAGCCTTCAGCAGTGAGAATTCCCAGCAACTGGGAAAGTGAGCGTCTCAGTCCTAAAGAGTGGATCTGAGTGGTACACTGCAGTATCCAATACAAAAAGTCAAGTTAAAGGCTTGGTTCTTTCCCTTTATTTACCAGATTAAGAATCATGCGTTGGTTCCCTAGCATCCTTCAAAGGTAACCAATAAGGTAATTTTTTGTTATTAATTTTTTAACTTATAAACTCATGGATTTTAACACACTTGTTGTGTTTGAAATCCTTCACAGTAATTATTCTTACAGATTTCTATCTTTGTCCAAGGGAAACCTCATCAAGGAGAATGTTGAGCCCTTTGAAATGACTCCAATAGTTTTGGTTAATACTTTGTATTCCCCTCTCTTTCTTGGTAAAGAGAAATATGTTTTTTCTTCATTTTGCTTTCCCCCCCACTTAATATTATAACCTGGAGATTGTTCCATAACAATATACAGAGACAGTCTTCACTCCTTTTAATACTCCATTGTGTGGGTGTTCCTTCCTTTCATCCAATTAGTCCATTAATGGACACTTGGCTTGCCTCTGATAATTTACAAATAGTGGTTCAATGAATAGCCTTGGGCATACTTTTTTTTCTATATTTTTTAATAGATTCATAGAAATGAGATTCCTGGGTCAAAGTGTTAATGAATATGTATTTTCCCTAGATATTATCAAATTTCCTCCACAGAGGCTGTGCCATTTTGTATTCCAACCAGCAATCTACATGAGTATCTGTTTTTCCTTCATTTCTCCAAAGTGTGTTGTCAAACATTTGGAAGTTTTGTCACAAGCCACAGTGAAAAATGGTACTCCAGTGTGGTTTTAATTTGCCTTTATTTTATAATGATTAAAATAATAAATAAATGATTAAAATTCATATGATTAAAAGCAATTTGCATTTTATTTTTTGTGAAATGTCTGGCTCATAGCTGTAGGCCTTTTTTTGTCTTTCTTTTAACATGATAGTTTTACGTAGTTGCTCAAAAATACTTTTAGAAATGATGTATTATCGACCTATAGTCAGCTGATCTTTGACAAAGGCCCCAAATCCATTAAATGGGGAAGAGAATGTTTGTTTAATAAATGGTGCTGGCAAAACTGGAG
>NW_006921655.1:9229158-9236042 GCF_000298275.1 Orycteropus afer afer | reverse complement strand
GAGTGGAGTGCGTCCTTGGACCTGAGATCCCTGCCTTGGACCACCTTGGCTGAGAGACACCCTGTCAAAGAGACAGTGGCAGTGGAACCAAGAGGTATGAGACAGAGTGGCAGTCTTACCTGGCCCACAGAGTCAGAGTCTAGGCTGAGAGGCCAGGGGCCAGAGAGGCTGTTTGAGGGCACAGCAGAAGGAAGATTGTCATGATCAAAGAACTGTATCCTGAGCGCGGTCCTAAACCTGAATTGTGGTCTGTTACTTCCTTAACAGGAAGCTCTGGTGTGTAGTGACTAAGTCATTTAACTACTAACCAGAAGGCTAGTGGTTCAAACTCACCAGCCACTCCTCAGAAGGAAGACTGGGCAATCTACTTCTGGAGAGATACCACCTTGGAAACCCAAGGAGTAGGATTCAACTTGACAGTAGTGAGTTCCCTAATAACCCCCATCATTGTATTTTCTGTGAGTTCTCTGTGGCCATTGCAATGAATTATCAAACCCAGCAGAGAAGTGGTGAGTTCCATGGGAGGGATGGTTGGTGTCAGAATTGGTTCAAGGCTGGAGGGTGGCAGCATGTCTGACCTCATGGGAATAAGCCTTGGGCTGCTGATGGTGATTCTGTCTTCCTCTTGTGAATTTAGAGGAGGTCAGAAGATGCTACCTCCCTGCCCTTTTTGCAGGTGTATTTTTCAGCCATGCCTCTCTTCTCCCCAGTTCTCACCCCCCAAAACAAACCCACCAAAACCAAAAAACAAAACAAAACAGTATTTTGAATTTATATATATTTAACCTTATCAATCTTTTCTCTTAATGCTTTTGGATTTTGAGTCATGTTGTTGTTGTTCTTAGGTACGGTTGAGTCATCTCTGACTCATAGTGACCTCACACACAGCAGAACAAAACACCACCTGGTCCTGCACCAGCTCCATGATCCTTGCTATAATTGAGCCCATTGCTGCAGCCACTATGTCAATCCATCTTGTTGAGGGCCTTCCCCTCTTTCACCGACCCTCCACCTTACCAAGCATGACATCCTTCTCCAGGGAATGGTCCCTTCTGATAACATGACCAAAGTAGGTGAGATGCAATCTGGCCATTCTCGCTTCTAAGGAGCATTCCAGCTGCACTTCCTGCAGGACAGATTTGTTAGTTCTTTTAGCAGTCCACGGTACTTTCAGCATTCTTTGCCAGAATCACAACTCAAAAGCATCAATTCTTCTTCAGTCTTCCTTATTCATTGTCCAGCTCTCATGTGCATATGAGATGATTGAAAATATCATGGCTTGTGTCAGGTGCACCTTACGCCTCAAGGAGACATCTTTGCTCTTCAGCACTTGAAAGCAGTCCTTTGCATCCGACTTGCCCAGTGCTATACTTTGTCTGATGTCCTGGCTGCTGCTTCCATTGGCATCAATTATAGAACTAAGCAATGTAAAGTGTTTGACAATTTGAATCTTTTCTCCATTTATTGTCATGCTACTTATAGGCCCAGTTGTGAGGATTTTTTTTTCTTTATATTGAGATGTAATTCATATTACTGGATGCATTCTTCAGTCTTTATCAGTAAGTGCTTCAAGTCATCCTCATTTTCAGTAAGCAAAGTTGTGTTGTCAGCATATCTCAGGTTGTTAATGAGTCTTACTCCAATCCTGATACCACATTCTTATTCTTATAGTCCAACTTCTCAGCTTATTTGCTCAGCATATAGGTTGAATAAGTATGGTGAAAGGATACAAACTTGACACACTATATTCTTGATTTTAAAGCATGTAGTGTCCCCTTGAATGACAGCCTCCTGGTCTATGTACAGGTTCCTCATGAGTACGATTAAGTGTTCTGAAATTCCTACTCTTCTCAATGTTACCCACAATTTGTTATGTTCCACACAATCAAATGCTTTTGCATAGTCAACAAAACACAAGTAAACATCTTTCTTGTATTCTTTGCTTTCAGCCAAAATCTATCTGACATCAGCATGGATATCTCTTGTTCCACATCCTCTTCTGAATCCAGGTTGCATTTCTGGAAGTTCTCTGTCAATATATTGCTGTAACCATTTTTGAATTATCTTCAGTATGATTTTACTTGCATGTCATATTAATGATATTGTTTGGTAATTTCCACATTCTGTGGGATATTCTTTCTTTGGGATGGGTACAAATATGTATCTCTTCCAGTCAGTTGGCCAAGTAGCTGTCTTCCAAATCTTTTGGCATAGCCAACTGAGTGCCTCCAGCAGGGCATTCGTTTGTTGAAACATCTCAATGGGTATTCCGTTAATTCCTGGAGCCTTGTTCTTTGTCAATTCCTTCAGTGAAGCTTTGACTTCTTCCTTCAGAACCATTGGTTCTTGAACATATGCTACCACCTGAAATGGATGAAGATCGACCACTTCTTTTTGGTACAGTAACTCTGTGTATTCCTTCCATCTTCTTTTGATGCTTCCCACATCATCCAATATTTTGCCCATAGAATCTTTCAATATTGCAACTTAAGACTTAATTTTTCCCTCAGTTCTCTCAGCTTGAGAAATGCCAAGTGTGTTCTTCCTTTTGGTTTTCTAACTCCAGGTCTTTGCACATTTCATTATAGTAATTGGCTTTGTCTGCTCAAGCTGCTCTTTGAAATCTTCTGTTCATCTCTTTTATCTTGTCATTTCACCATTTGCTTTAGCTACTCTCCCCTCAAGGGCAAGTTTCAGAGTCTCTTCTGACATCCATTTGGTCTTTTCTTCCTTTTCTGTCTTTTTAATGACCTTTTGCTTTCTTCATGGGTGATATTCTTGATATCATAGCACAATTCTTCTGGTTTTTGGTCATTGGTGTTCAGTCCACCAAATCTATTCTTTAGATGGTCTCTAAATTTGGGAGGGATATATTCAAGGTCATATTTTGGCTCTTGTGGACTTGTTTTAATGGTCTTCAACTTAAAGTTGAACTTGTTGTATATGAGCAGTTGATGGACTGTTCCACAATCAGCTCCTGGCATTGTTTTGGCTGAAGGTATTGAGCTTTTCCATGGCCTCTTGCCACAGATGTAGTCTGTCTGATTCCTGTGTACTCCATATGAAGTCCATGTGTATAGCCATCATTTGTGTTGTTGAAAAAAAGGTATTTCCAGTGAATAAGTCATTGGTTTTGCAAAATTCTATCATGTGGTCTCCAGCGTTATTTCTGTCACCAAGGCCAAATTTTCCAACTACTGGTGATTCTTCTTTGTTTCCAACTTTTGCATTTCAGTCACCAGTGATAATTAACACATCTTGCTTGAATATTGGGTCAATTTCAGACTGCAGAAGTTGATAAAAATCTTCAATTTCTTCATCTTTGGCTTTGGTGGTTGGTGTGTAAATTTGAATAATAATAGTATTAACTGGTCTTCCTCGTAGGTGTATGGATATTATCCTATCACTGACAGCATTGTACTTCAGGACAGATCTTGAAACATCTTTTGCTATGATGAATGCCACACCATTCCTCTTCAAATTGTCATTCCTGGTATAGTAGATCATATGGTTGTCTAATTCAAAATGGCCAAAACTGGTCCATTTCAGCTCACTTATGCCTAGGATATTGATCTTTATGCATTCCATTTCATTTTTGACAACTTCCAATTTCCTTAGATTCATACTTTGTACATTCCATATTCTGATTGTTAATAGATATTTGTAGCTGTTTCTCCTCAATTTGAGTCATGCCACGCACGTCAGCAAATGTAGGTTCCAAAAGCTTTATTTTATCCATATCATTAAGGTTGGTTCTGCTTGATGAGGCAGCTCTTTCCCAATCGTGGTTTGAGTCCCTTCCGACCTAAGGGGCTTGTGTGTTCCTGCACTGTATTGGACAATATTTCCAGGCTATTCATAAAGTTGCCCAGTAATGTAACAGTGTTTCTCTGCTATTCATAAGTTTTTGTCTGGCCAATTCTTTGAGAAGTGGATGACCTTTTCCTTCTTCCTAGTCTGTCTCAATCTGTCAGCTGCATTGAAACCTGTGCACCATGTGCAACCCTGGTGGTGTTTGAAACACCAGTAGCACAACCTCAAGCCTCACAGCAATGTGCAAGCCACCACAGTAGACAAACTGACAGACAAGTTTGTCTCCCTTAACTGTTTGAAACCTGTCCACCATCTCCTTACCTGGATCCTATGGCTTTTGTTGTCCCTGGAGTTCCCCTCCCTTTCTTGCCTCTGGGGTGGGGCTTGTCTCCCACTGAGTCATAGTTAAAAAAATTTTTCCCTCACTCCTAGAAATTAGAGGAATTTATTCATATTGTTGTTGAGTATTAAATGATCTTTTTTTTTTTACATTTAAATCTTTGATCTGTATCTTTGAGAAGTTGATCCAATTTTATTTTTTCCCCTCTTATGTAACCCGCTTATCTCAATGGATCTCTTTATCCTGAAAATGGACATTTTCTAAAGATCAGAAAAGTTTTCTCTTTCCTCTCCTTTTTCTTCTCTTTTTATCTTTTTAAAATTATTTTTCCCTTTATTGTCTTTGGACCAAGAGATGTTGAACTTCCTTGCAGTTTTGCCTATATTCCATTGTTTCTCAATTTTATCTCATATTTTCTATTTATCTGATTTTCCACTTTATGTAATAGAAAATTTCCTTGGTTTTATATTCCTGATTACCAGTTTGATCTTTAGAGCTGTCTATTTTATTTTTCAAACTTTAGCATGATAGTTATTCTTTGTCTTTTTTTTTCTTTTCAATTTTTATTGTGATTTGGGTGAAAGTTTACAGAGCAAATTCATTTTCCATACAGCAGTTCATACACATTTTGTTTCATGATATTGACTGCAATTCTCCACAGTGTAACAGCTCTCTTCCCAGTTCCTTCCCATAGTTACCTCTTCCCTGTGTCCTTCCCTCCCATGCACTCATGCCCCCCATCCCCATGTGCAAACAGTGTCCTTCTGTTCTCCCATGATTGCTCCAAAGTGTTTATCTACATGATGTAAGTGTTCACCCCATATGCCTGTTTAATGTCTGGCTGGAGGCCACAGGAGTGAATTCACTTCCAGACTTGAAGGGTAACTAGGGGCCATAGTCTTGGGGGTCTCACCAGGCTTTATCAGACCAGTAAACCTAGTCTTTTTTTTTTTTTTTTTATGATTTTGAGTTTTGTCCGACATTGTTCTCCTACTCTATCCAGTTTCTTCTGCACCAATCCCCCTGTGAGTGGTTGACAGTGACAGCTGGGCATCATCTAGTTCTTCTGGTCTCATGGTCATATAGGCTGAGAATCACATGGTCCACCAGTCTCTTGGACGAATTTTTCCATGTGTCTTTGGTTTTCTTCATTCTTCTTTGTTCTGGGCAAGGAGAGACCTATCGTTGCATCAGATGGCTACTTGCAACCTTTTAAGACCCCTGTCACTATTCACCAAAGTAGGACGTAGAACAATGTTTTTGTGTAGTGTGTTATGACAGTGGAGTTTGATGTCCCCTGTGACCATGGTCTTGAGCCACAGGTCCAACTACTCACTCCCTTAGGGTAGCTGGCTGTGACCAAGAAGCCCCCACAGCCTTGCCCCTTGTCAGCTCTACTATACACCTGGACATTCTTACAGCACATAAAAATATGCTTGTAGAAACATTGTCTGCTAACTCTGTACATGGTCAAAGGCACCCTCTCCCCTGCCTAGACATACCTTTGTCTTTCTTGAGTTTTAAAACTCATTTTAAATTTTAAAACTCATATTTCTGATTTCCTGTCATTCTATGTTATTAGTCTCTGATTGCTTGTTTTTCATTGTAGTCTCTTCTTGTTTAATGAACTCAGTGTTTTCTTGACCTTTCTTTGATCATATTAATTACAATTAAAAAAAAACTTTACTTGGAATAATTATAGATTCTTGACAGGTTGCAAACAAATGTACAGGGAAGTCCCAGGCACCACCTCCTGAGCCTCCTCCGGTGTTAACATCTTACAGACTGTAGTCCAATATCAAAACTAAGAAATTAACACCAGTACAATCCATAGAGCTTACTCCCATTTCAGCAGTTGTATATGTTCTCACATGTGCATGTGTGTGTGTGTGCACATATGCAGCTCTATGGAATTTTATCAATGGTGTAGTGGTATAAGTGCTCAGCTGCTAACTGAAAGATCAGTGGTTCAAACCCACCAGCTGCTTCATGGGAGAAAGATGTGGTAGGCTGTTCCTGTAAAGATTTACAGCGTTGGAAATGCTATGGGGCAGTTTTACTCTGTCCTATAGGGTCACTATGAGTCAGAATTGAATTTGTGGAAGTGAACTTTAAAAAATTAATTTTTTATAGCTTTCTATAACCACCACCTTATTAAAATTTAAATAAATATTTTTTGGCCCCTGAATTATTTCTCAACTCTTTGAAAGTTAGAGTGATTTTTCAAAAGTTTTGAGGTTTTCTTTTGGAAGGAAAAAGAGATGCCAGCTTTATATATTCTGCTTACATGGAAGGGAGGAAAGAAGAAGAGGGATCCAATCTCTCCTGCTAATCTCAATGTAATTTTAAAATTAATGTTCTTGGTTAGTGCTTAACCTTAACCAAAGTTTAATCTTTGTTTCAACTTGGGCCTCTTCCAGGGTTTCCTAGGGAAGGATTTCTCTTATCTTTGGTGATTTCCCTGCTCTGTGTTTTCTATTATTAGTCTTATCCTATCTTTTCTTATGATATTTCTTGAAACTGATCTGATACTGGTTGCTTTTCTTGTTTTCTACCAAGATACGCATTTTAATGACATTGAAAAGAGGTGCATGTGTTCAGTCTGCTATTTTGAAATGGATACTTCATAAGGCCATCTAAATGCCATCAAAAACCAAATTCTGAATTCTTACATCAGACATCAGGTTAATTTCTACTTGTTTTATGCCAAAACCAAAACCAAACTCACTGC
>NW_006921655.1:9228448-9228976 GCF_000298275.1 Orycteropus afer afer | reverse complement strand
AAAAAAAAAAAAAATAGAAATGATGTATTAGAAATTTTAACTCTTTTTCACTGCTGTAAGTTATGGAATTTCAACCTTTTGCAATATTAAGTTACAACTTTTCCCCCTTGTGTTCTTAAGGAGCCCTGGTGGTATGGTGGGTAAACACTCGACTGCTAACTGGAAGACTGGTGATTTGAATCCATCAGCCACTCTGCAGGAGAAAGATGTAGCAGTCTTCTTTATTAAATATTTATAGCCTTTGAAACTCTGCAGGACAATTCTATTCTGTCCTATAGGGCTGCTGTGAGTTGGAATCGACTCAATGGCAATGGGATTGGTTTCTTTTTTGGGTCCTTTTCTTTGCTTATGGTGTTGTGGTGCATTAAATTACTAGGTATGGCTTTTCTAGCCATAGTCTTTGTAACTCCCACTGGATTACTGGGTGGGACCATGCAAATAAGTTGTGTAGAACTTTAATGTTGGGAATGGTTAGTTTTGTCACTCTGCCAGGCTTAAAATGAGCCCTCCCAGGAGCTCTGGTATCAT
>NW_006921655.1:9200305-9219538 GCF_000298275.1 Orycteropus afer afer | reverse complement strand
TCCTTCTGAGGAGTGGCTGGTGAGTTTGAACCTCCAGCCTTCTGGCTAGCAGTCAAATGCCTTAGGCACTATGCTACCAGAGCTCCCTTGTTTTATGCCAGAACTTCTTAATTAAGAAATATATTTAGAAACTTAAGAGCTTGCTTTTGATCTATTTTATCCGTATATATTTTAATGCTATATTTACTTAAGAGCTACAATGTTACTAGGATCTGTTGCTGGCCTTCTGGTTAAAATTCTGATCCTTGGTTATAGAGCTTAACCTACCATTGACAGTAGCAATAAAAAAGTATCTGACCTCTGACCTATTATTTTTTTCTGAACCCTTATTTGATATTTCAGAAGACTGTGGAAGACTATCTGGACTGCAAAGTTCAAGTCATGTTTCCTGAACTTTCAGGATCATGGTGCATAGGATATTCTTAGTTTAACATTTTGTGAGAAATCAGGTCATGGAATAAATAGAAGCCACTCAGATAAAACTGTTCTGTTGGTACTGGGAAATGCAAGTCTGGGACCAAAGAGAGAACTCAACTAAATGCTGCATGGGTCAACAATACTGGCTATGAGTTGGATCTGACTCGATGGCAGTGAGTTTGGTTTTTGGTATGGACGCTCATGAACTGTTTTCATCTTACCAAATGATAGAACAAATGTACATGCACTTAAGCTGAAGCCAAGATGCCTACAAAGAATTCTCTGGAAGAATGAGTATCTTAATGTAGAAGATAGTTTAATAACTTTCTCTAGAATTTGGAAAGGTTCACATCTGTAGGGGCCATGGATCCTTACCTGGGGGATGGGTTTAATAGCTAATAGCTTCTCAGCAGTACTTTCCAGGGCTAGGAGTCAGTCATTTAGTGTACTTAAGTAGGGTTTTCCCTGACATTTTTGCATTGAATACCAGAATAAATAGGTACTAGTATATCCATATAACTTGCTAGTATGTCATTTAGGCCGCCTGAGGCTTGCAGTAAATTGCTCTGCCACCTTTTTAAGTGAATATACAAATGCTAAGCATCAACGATAAGATCATCTTGTTTTATTTTATTATTACTCCTCCCCTCTGGTGCTGAGAAACAAATTGTTCATGAGGGAAAGGGGGTATAGGCTTAATAACTTGTAATCAGATATGCCACATAGCAAATGTGAACTTCCCATTTCCCTATTTTAGCCATTCTTTTTTTCCCCCAAGAAGATCAATAGGATTTCATAATATGAAAAAGAGCAGTAGGAATCTCTGAATGTAAAATGCATAAAGGAATTAGGTATGAGTGAGAATAAAACAATGGAATAAACTAGGGATTGGTAACTATCTTATTCTTTCTAAAAATCATAGCAAGACAAGTAATAATAATAAGATAGGACTTATGGTCACTGATATAAACACTTTATTAACACTGAATTAACACTTGCAACACCTTCAAGAAGTAGCTACTGTTATTATCTCCATTCTGTGTATGAGGGAATGGAAACATAGAGGTTAAGTGATTTGCCTACGGTAACACACAGAGAGAGTAATAGGTACTATGCTAAACTGCACCTAATGAATTACTGATTTCCTGACTGTATTTTAGTGTGCTCAATACTGTGTTTCCAAGGAAGACTTGATCAGGTTTTCTTTTGAAAAAAGCATGGCATTCAGTCCAGTTTCAAATTAGGAAGAATCTTTGGCTCAATTTCTTTAGTCTCTGAAAGTCCCTTCGAGCCTTTAGTTGGATAATTAGTTGAGAACAATATCAATTATATCTAAGTGGACAAATTTAATTACTACAGAAGAGCAATTGATTTTTTTAATTATCATTGATTGCTTAGTGGTTATCTCGTGTAAAGATTGGTACATTCTGAATCTTTAATTTAATTGGTTTATTAAGTAGTCCAAAGGTTGGAAACAAAGTAAGAGCAGTGAATTTTTCCCCTTCTCCCTTTTCTTCTCAACAAAGGGTAAACACCATGGAAGCCTATGACATTTAACAACAATATCAACAACAAAAAGTAATATTAAATCATGTGTAGGTTTTTGGGTGATTTTCTCATTTTAGCTGTCTCACTGGGTACCAAGTTGCTGATAGTTTAATCCTTTAATTCAAATGTTATAATTCACAATGGGGATAGTTAAGATCATAAGGATTATTGGAAATTCACATGGATTTAGAGAGAGGAGACTGGACTTTACTCTTTGATCTACCCTTAACCTTATTCCTTGCCTCAACAATATCGGCTGTGTCATTTAGTTTTTCTGTGTCATTTTCTCATCTTTAAAATAAGGGTAATTTACAAGTTTGTGACAGTGTTGAAAAAATATTAAATGTAAATTCAAGGGTCAGTAGTATTTAGACACAACCACAATACTTGCATTACATTTTCCTATAAAAATATTGTCTTGTACTAATTGTATTGGTTATCAATTTATTCATAGCAAGGATTATTATTTTTCATAAACCTACAAATCAGCTGGGTGGGTTCTGCTCATCTGTGCCAAGCTCAGTTGTCTTTAGTTGGCCTTACTTATGAGTTTGTGATTAAATGGGAGGTCGGCTGGGATGATTTGGCTGTCTTTACATGTTCTCTCATCCTTCAGCAACCTACCACAGATCTGTTCTTATGGTAAAGAAAGAGAAGCAAGAGAGGATGAGTTCATAAACCTCTTGAGGCTTTGGCTTTGAACAGGCACCCCATTTCCCTACCATATTCTACTAGCCAAGGCAAGTTACAAGTCAGCCTGATTCAAGGGATGAAAATGGAGGGTTAGATAAAGTCCATGGTTTGATGGAGGGAGCTGGAAAGACATATTGTAAGGGGGATGAGGAGAATTGGAGCCATTTTATAATCAATCTACTACACTATTTAAGTCATTTAATTCCAATTTAAACCTCACCATCCCTTTTTAAAATTTATTTTACTATAGCAGTAATTTTTGACATTTTCAGTTTTTTAGGTCTCTGGGTTATATATATATTTATAAGTATGCATATACTTATATACTTATATCCATACCTTATTGCCCATATGGACACTTAAAATAAGACATTTGAATATATTTGCAAATTTTGTGACCAACTCACAATACCTGGACAATCTATTAGATACAGTTTCACTTAATTATTAACCATGTGTTATAACAGCATATATATATAATATATATATACATATACATATATATGTATATGTATATATATATTATATATATATATATACACACACACACACATAGAAATAAAACAACCAGCCCAAACTCAACCCACTGCTATCAAGTCAATTCTGACTTGTAGTGACTCTACAGAATAGAGCAGAACTGCCCCGTAGGGCTTCTAAGGCTATAAATTTTTATAGAAGCAGACTGCCTCAATTTTCTCTTGTGGGTGGTAGGTTCAAATATCAACCTTTTTGTTAGTAGCTAAATGCTTTAACCACCACACCACCATAGTTCCTAAACAACTAGCGGATCTGATTAAAATAATTGTTGGAACTCTGAGGGCCATGCCCATGATGTGGTTTGTACTACTGGATTCTTTGTTGCACTGGAACATTGCACTTCAATACTAATCTGATGAGCAATCAGATTAAACGGAGAATTGAGACAATATTCATAGAAAATCCGGATCTCTAATCCTGCCACTGAGAAAGAAGAAAGGGCTTGTGGTTTTGTTTTATTCTGTTTGAGCTACACTGAGCCTAAGTGATGTCTGCATTGATTAAATTCCCTGAGTGTATATTTAGCTCTCAATTTCAGTTGGATTTAGGCACTGGGTTGAGGTTGTGTCTACATAATGCCAAACATCTGGATATTTTTCCTCAACAGTGCCAAATATACATCTATGTGTGGAGGAATATTCCAACTTCTGCATTTACTTGGCATCCTTATATATACTCTTCAATGAGAGATGTTGCACTATGAGGGTAACTCCAGAAGATTGGAACCAAAAGACTTATTTCTGATTAGATTTAATTTTAAAAACTATAAATATGAACTATCTAAATTACACAATATATACTTGGCAATCTCCTGTAGATGCTAACATCTCTCTATGTTGGCATCATGTTCAGAAACTTTTAAAACATATTGCCATAACATTTTCTAAATGACTGTATTGTAATTTAATGTTATATTTGGCAAACACAACCTTAAATACAGTAGCTAATAGTAAAAGCTCATTTTATTTGCATATCATTGTTAACCATTTTCATGTAGTACTTACCAAATGTGTCAGATTATTAAAATCTATTTAATGACTTAATGGATGAGATACATTGTTCTTAAATTCAATTATACCCTTTGCACCTCTGGAATTAAGGTCATGTCAGCATTTCTATTATGTAAGTGCCTGGATTTAGCAATTTATAACTGAGCTATAAAAATTGGCTTCCAACTCAAATCTTAGTAATAAAGGTCACTGCCTGGGGGAAATTCCACCCTCCAACAGTGGTTAGAGGCACTCATCTGCTAACCAAAATGTTGGATGTTCGAACCCACCAGCCACTCTGCAGGAGAAAGATGAGGCAGTCCACTACTGCTGTAAAGATTTACAGCCTTGGAAACCCTACTCTATTCTATAGGCCCTTGATGAGTTGGACTGACTGGATGGCAGTGGATAAATTTAGCATATATGACTTTTTTGTGCATCTCCAGCTTTCTTAATTTTTTTTTAAAGGAAAAATTCCACTAAAGTTCTCATATGGCAGAAGGAAAATTTTTTCTTTCCCTGATGTGGTTTTGTGGTTAAGACTAGGCTTTTCTTCCTTGCTGAGTAACAGTCATCTCTCCAGACTCTAAACCGAAACCACTGCCCTTGAGTCCATTCTGACTCAGTTACCTCTAGGACAGAGTAGAATTGTTTCATATGGTTTTCAAAGCTTTAAATCTTTACAGAAGCAAACTACCTCATCTTTCCCCCAATAAGCAACTGGTGAGTTTGTACACCAACCATTCGATTAGCAGCTGAGTGCTTTAACCACTGTGCCACCAGGGTTCCCTTCTTTCATATAATCTGGTTTTTAATACATGCTCCACTACTAACTGGTTCTGTAACTTTGAGCTCTAACTTAACCATTTTGTGTCTCACTTTACTCATCTGTCAAATGAACTATTAACAGGGCAGACCTCATAGAATTGTGATGAGGATTTAATGAGATAATATACACTGCAAGTTTGGAACCAAAAAAAACCAAATTCACTATCATCGAGTCAGATCTGGCTCATAATGACTCCTCCTTGGGTTTCTGAGGTGGTAGATTACCCAACCTTCTTTCCAAGAAAGAAGCAGTCAAATGCCTTAGGTACTGTGCCATTTCTCACTAACAATTAGCTTTTATTATTATTAGATATGAGATTTAGTAGAGATTCATTCAACATTAGAGAAGCATCTGAATAGGACAGGCTACTGAGATGAGATTAGGTATTTACAGAGAGGTGTGGAAAAGGCATTAATGAGCTAAAATGGACTGGTTTTGGCCATTTTGAATCAGACAACCATATGATCTACAATGCTGGTATGACAAATTGAAGAGGAATTGTGTGGCATTCATCATCACAAAGAATGTTTCAAGGTCTATTCTGAAGTACAATGCTATAAGTGGTAGGATAATATCCATATACCAAGGAAGACCAGTTAATACTACTATTATTCAAATTTATCCACCAACCGCCAAAGCCAAAGGTGAGGAAATTAAAGATTTTTAGCAACTTCTGCAGTCTGAAATTGACCAAATATGCAATGAAGATGTGTTGATTATTATTGGTGATTGGAATGGGAATGCAAACATTCGAAACAAAGAAAAATCACCATAGTTGGAAAATATAGTCTTGATGATAGAAATGACACTGGATATCGCATGATAGAATTTTGCAAGACCAATGATTTATTCATTGCAATTACCTTTTTTCCCCACAACATAAAGGGCAGCTATACACGTGGACTTCACCAGATGGAATACACAGGAATCAGATCAACTACATCTGTGAAAAGAGGCAATGGAGAAGCTCAATATCTACAGCTGTTTTGGTTACCTAATGCTGCTCCAATAGAAATACCACAAATGGGAGGGCTTCAACAAACAGGAGTTTATTCTCTTTATTCTCTTACTTCTAGCTTCTCTTTGGAGGCTAGAAGTCTGAGTTCAAAGTGCCAGGCTCTAGAGGCTAGGTGAAAGCCCCTCCACCTTAGACTTCAGCTCTGCCTCCTGTTCCCGGCCCGCTGAAGCTGGAGGCTTTTCTTCACTCAGGCAACTGCTAGCTGCTGAGGCTGACAAATCCAAGGTTGACAAGTAAAAAGGCACAGTCCTGATATTACCAAACAACACAGCAGGCCACTAATTCAAGTCCAGAGAAAGTCCTAAGATCAGCAGGGCATGGCAGGCTGCTGAACAATGACGTGGCTACATGCAGGGTTCAAGCAAGTCAAAAAGCTGGTGTTCTGGTTATCAAGTGCCACTCTGACAGAAATATACCACAAATGGGATAGCCTTAACAAGCAGGAGTTTATTCTTACAATTTGGAGACTTTACAACCAAGTTCAAAGTGCCAGGCTCTAGGGGCTGGGTGAAAGCCCCTCAATCTTGGGGTTCAGCTCTGCCTCCTGCTCCCAGCCCACTGGAGCTAGAGGCATTTCTTCACTCAGACAGCTGCTGGCTGCTGAGGCTGAGAAGCCCCAAGGTTGACAAGTAAAAGGTACAGTCCCGATATTACCAATCCACATGGCAGGCCATTAACTTAAGTCCACTGTAAGTCCCAAGGTCGGCAGAGAATAGCAGGCTGCTGAGCAATGACACAGCTACATGCAGGGTCCAAGCGTGCCAAAGGCTAGAGACCATTCTCAAAGCTTCTCCTTATATAAAGGAAGCAGACCACATACCCAAAGGCAGCTACCCAGCTGCTTGTGGTAGATCCCACCATGGAGCTGATTTTCAGTTTCCTCATGGGGATTAACTACCACCAGCTGCCCAGCCACTCAACCAGGCCCAGCCAAGTTGACACACAAACCAAACTACCTGGAGACCTTCCTCAAAGTTGTTTCTTATATATTGGAACCAGCCCATATCCCTAAAGCAGCTACTCAGCTGCTCTAGTAGATTCCACCATGGAGTTAATTACCAACCTCACTGTGGGGAATAACTTCATACAGCTTCCCAGACACTCAACCAGACCCAACCAAGTTGACACACAACCTTTACTGCCACAACAGCTAAAACGGTCCAGGAGATGACTGTGAGACAGATCATCAACTGCTCATATGCAAGCTCAAGATGGAACTAAAAACAATAAAAACAAGTCCACGAGAACAAAAATATGACCTCAATGATATCCCTCTTGAATTTAGAGACCTTCTAAAGAATAGATTGGATGCATTGAACACCAGTGACCAAAAATTAGAGGAATTGTGGAATGACATCAAGAACATCATCCATGAAGAAAGCAAAAGGTCATTAAAAAGACAGAAAAAGAAAAAAGACCAAAATGAATCTAAGAGACTCTGAAACTTGTTCTCGAATGGAGAGTAGCTAAAGCAAATGTAAGAAATGACAAGATAAAAGAGCTGAACAGAAGATTTCAAAGAGCAGCTCGAGAAGACAAAGTCAATTATTATAATGAAACATGCAAAGACCTGGAGTTAGAAAACCAAAAGGGAAGAACATGCTCAGCATTTCTCAAGCTGAAAGAACTAAAGAAAAAATTCAAGCCTTGAGTTACATACAATATTGAAAGATTCTGTGGTCAAAATATTGAAGGTTGCAGGAAACATCAAATGAAGATGGAAGGAATACACAGAGTCACTATACCCAAAATAACTAGTCGATGTTCATCCATTTCAGAAAGTGGCACACAATCAAGAACCAATGGTACTGAAGGAAGAAATCAAAGCTTCATTGAAGAAACTGGTGAAAAACAAGGCCCCAGGAACTGCTGAAATAGCTATTGAGATGTTTCAACAAACGGATGACATGGATGACATTCATACAATTACAATCTGTTGTTTTCATTCTGCCATCATACAAATAGAATCCCAGAGCTGAAAAGTCCTGCAGAACCCATCTACCCCTGAACACTTACAACTGAATATCTGTACTACTCTGCTCATGCGATTTCCTTTTCTTTTCTTAGAGAGGAAAAATTCCACAGTCTTGGATGGCTTTAAATATAAAAGAAGGGAAAATGCCATTGCTAAAAGCTCTCACCAGGCAGAAATATCAATGTTAAAGGAAATAGTTAAACCTGAAATAGTTACCAGTAAAGAATAAGTAAGGAAGTTGCCTTTCAGGCTTCTAGACAACAGTCCATTTTTTATCTGATTGTCAAAAAAGAAGTTAGAGAAATAACACATTCTTTTTCAAAACCAAATTAATGGTTAAAAGAGAATTCACAAAGTAGTTGATTGGGAACCTCAAAGCTGCTATGATTTCTGAATAAATTTGGCATCAAATGACCACAAGCCATCAATGCCAACTATACAATGGAGATATTATATTGTTCAGTGATCCATATTATCAATACCAGGATGAAATTAAGGCAGGGTGATGATACTATATCTTAGAAAGTTATTACTACTTCCAAAAATTTTATTTAACCAAATTAACTGGGGAAACAACCAACATAAATAATAAGAGCTTTTTTTCCCCCTTAACATATCTACTCTAGATGTAGTTCAAATGGAAAGTAAAATGCACTTTTTAAAACATGATCATGTACAATGGAGTTGGAGATGAATGCCTCAAAGTCAAATAGATGTGCAGAACCTTGCCCAGACCCCTGATGGATAGCGTCTATGTGAATGGCATCTGTTACAACTAGGCATCCTGACACTGCCATGCAGTGGTAAATTAATCAAGGAGCTAATGTTTATTGACCAGCAATGAATTGTTACCAATCCATTCAATAACGGGTACAATGAAAGATGATACACACTTTGGTCAAGAATGCAGACTTTACAGAAGGATGATGAACTGGCTAAGGAATTGTTTTGGTTACCTCTGTGCTGTTCTAACAGGAAATACCACAAATTAGATGGCTTAACAAACAGAAGTTTATTCTCTTACAGTTTTGGAGGCTGAAAGTCCAAGTTCAAAGGGCCAGGCTCTAGGGGCTGGGTGAAAGACCCTTGACTCTGGGCTTCAGCTCTGCCTCTTGCTGAAGCTAGAAGCATCTTTTCACTCAAGCAGCTGCTGGCTGCTGAGGCTGACAAACTCAAGGTTGACAAGTGAAAAGGCACAGTCCCAATATTACCAAGCCACGTGGCATGGCCATTGATTCAAGTCCATTGAAAGTCCCAAGATCGGCAGACCATGGCAGGCTGCTGAACATTGTTCAGGTTCCTGAACATTGTTCAGGCTGCTGAACAATGACTCAGCTACATGCAGGGTTCAAGCGTGCCATAAGCTAGAGACCATTCTCAAAGCTGCTGCTTATATCCTGGAAGCAGACCACATACCCAAAGCAGCTACTCAGCTGCTCCAGTAGATTCCACCATGGAGTTAATTGCTAATCTCACCATGGGGAATAACTACATTCAGCTGCCCAGCCACTCAACGAGGCCCAGACAAGTTGACGCACAAACTTAATGACCACAGTAATCTAAAATATGTTTTCAGTGTTACATCAAGAGACTTTGTAATATTATATGCTTCCATATCATAACTGAAGAAAAATACTTAGTCATAAAGCAAGGGATAAAGTAATATATGTGCATAAAACTTCCCATCTCTTTCTTTCCCTCTTTCACCTTTTCATCCTTTTAGTCCCACCTCACATGACAACAAAGTTTTCTCTTACTCATGGAGGCAAAATTAATCACTCTTTGACTACAGAGTATGTGCATATCCTTCTAGTATTGCATGCATCCCATCACATTGTAATAATTTATATTAGTTTCTCTATTGGTTATATAATGGTAGTTCCTTGAGTGTTGGGACAATGTCTTATTTTTGCAATATTAGATGCAATGCAGATCCATGTTAATGTGTATTGAATGCATATCCTTGGTCAATATATGTGAGCCAGGAATGTTCATGATATTTGTGATGTTTGTAATTCCAAAGAGAGAAAAGCTAACAGACAAAATGAATTTCCCAGATCAGATTTCTGTTTACCAACCACACCTATTTATCGGTCCAAATTATTTGGAGATCATCCAAAGATAAAATTCTAAGATCTCTTGAAAAGCTGGGAAATCATCTATTATAACTCAAGGTAATGATAGAAAGAAGAGAAAATAACAATTATCTTTTACCAGCTCCTGTGTTCAAAAGCAATTAGTTAAAAACTTGGGGAACAAGGGGAAAATCTACACATAAAAAAAACCACATTTTTATTCCAATATTTAATTTGGGAATATGTAACTTTTCTCCTTATTTATTAACAGGATAAGGGATAGTGAAGAGGAGTTCTGGTGGCACAGTGCCTAAGGCATCTGACTGCCAACCAGAAGCCTGGTGGTTCAAACCCTCGAGCCACTCCTCTGAAGGAAGATTGAGATACCGCCTCAGAAACCCAAGACTATGAGTCGAATCGACTCAACAGCAGTGAGGTTTTTTGTTTGTTTTGGGATAGTGAACAGGGATGCATGGTGACTCTAAACTATTAAAAGTTTACTCAGTTCCCTGTCTCATCAGTTTGCCTGACCACACTGATAACTGGTCATATATTTATCTCTGTCTTTAAGATGATAACATTTTATTAACTTACCTAAAACTGTTAGGAAAAAAGTTACGTTGCTAAGCTAAATCTTCTTTCATGCAATATCATATATTTGCCTTTGTCTGTTTAGATCTAAAACGAGACCAATTGCTCACCATTCCAGACTTGTACCTGACAAAGTTGACAGTTCTCAAATCTTTTTTCAGCCTTACTCTCTTTAGCTTCAGCCTCTCTAGCTTTTTAGCCTATCCCCATGGGTGCTATGTTCCAGTTATTTAGTAGATTACACTTGTTTGAAATGCCTTTTAGCAAAGAAGTATAACAGGCCACAAGAGGGTCAGCTTAGAACTGAAATTGTGAAATCTTTCTTCATAATTTCCATTTATAGCCTCTAGCCTCACTCTTCCCTGTTTTGTCCACACAAGGACCTCCATGCATATCGTCTTATATATTTCATATGGGGACAGTTTGGGCAAGGAGTTGGGAACCTGGGATGATGCCTTGTTTCCCATCCTTGTCGGCTATATTACTTTGGACAATGATTTGACCCACATAGTTCTCATAAATAAAATGAGGATAATCAACTACTTCATATGGTTGTTGTGTTAATGACAGCATGTATACAAAAGCACATATTAGCTTAAAATAACACATAAATGTTAATGATTACGACTTGATCTACCATAATATCCTGAAAACATGTTAATATAGAACATGTTGTTGTTGTTGTTGTTATGTGCCATCGAGTTGGCCCCGACTCATAGTGACCCCTCCTTGGGTTTCCAAGGCAGTATCACTACAGAAGTAGGATTGCCCAACCTTTCTTCCGAGGAGTGGCTGGTGGGTTTGAACCTCCAGCCTTTTGGTTAGCAGTCAAGTGCCTTAGGCACTATGCTACCAGAGTTCCTAATATAGAATATAGGGAATCTATTATCATTTTTTTCCAAATATGCTCTTTTTTAATTCAAGAGTAGAGATTTTGCTACCTCATTTTTTTGAGGCAATTTAGAATTCTAATGCTGCCCCTAATTTATCCTTAACACAAAATTCACTGTCAACCAGAAATATAATGGTGGTAATCTCAATCCTACCTGTTACCTCCATTGTTTTTGGTCCTGGCAAGGTAAAACGTCAGAAGATATGGTAGGGAAATACTGTGAGGCAGAATTTACATGATAAGATGAACTTGCAGTTTGGTAATGTGTTGTTGTTGTTAGCTGTCCTCTGTTGGCCCCCGGTTCTTGGCAACATTATGCACAATGGAGTGAAACACTGCCTGGTCCAGCACCATTCTATGATTAGTTGCAGATCAGACCAATGTGATCCATATGGTTTTCCTTAGGTGATTTTTGGAAGTGGATCACCAGACCATTCTTCTTAGTCTGTCTTAATCTGGAAAATAGTTTACTATTTCACAAATCACTGAACACAGCAATTCTTCTGGAAATGTGTCTTAATGAAAAAACTAGGGTTGTATACAAAGAAGTATCTGACAATGTTCACAGAATTGTAGGTAGGCACCCTTAATGTCCATCAATTGAAGATCAGTTTAAAAATTAATGATTCATATGTACATTAAATATTAGGTACCAAGTAAAATCTCAGTGTAGAATAATACTTTATAATAGGAGGAGATGGTCCTATACTATAATCTTAAGTTAAAAAAAATAAAAAGTTACAAAAGAATATATATATATTATATCACTTAAGTAATAAAAATAATAAATAATACAGGTAGGTGTATGTGTAAAAGAAAAGCCTAGAACTTATAAGCAAAATATTAATGGCAATCTCTGGGTGGCAGAATTATTAATGATTTTAATTTATCCTTTGCAATATTTTGTATTTTGCAATGTTTTCTATAGCGATATATTACTTTTATAATCAGCAACAAAATATAATTAAATAAAATCTCAAGCACAGGCCACCTGCAAAGCAAGCCCAGCAAGGAACTCTGAAGCATTTCAGCTATGAACACTTATGTAATTGGAAATTGGGAGAACCATAAAAAATGGTCACTGGGGGCTAGTATTTGAATGAAAAACCCAAAGAGCTAGTTCGAATCATGTCGACTTTCACATTACTAATATAATTAAAGCAAGTAAATCAGTGGGGTAACACGCCACTCACCCTTCAGACACACGTCACAGTTGTCTGCATGCTCGCTATCTTCACCTTGCTCAATTTTTACAGTTTTTAATATGAATATCAATTCCCTTTTCATAAGCCTAACCTATAAATGCCACAACCCCTCTGAGGGATTTTCCCAGGCTTCATTTTAGGCTCCACAAGAAAGGATGTAAAAGAGACCTTTCTTTTGTAAAGCAATTCTATAATTCTGTCCAATATCCATCATTTTCAAGGCCAAGTAATCATATTTAATAGATCCTAAATTACATTCTGTCAGGCAAGGATTCCCTTGATGATATTAACCAGAGCAGAGGACTGACAGTGAGAGGCCTGAAAGTAAGACATTGTTCTACAAAGGGCTTACAAGCTTTGCCTTTCAGGGGTCGACCCCAAGTCTGCAGTGCTGTAGGATCCATATGTTCATCACACTCCTCAGCTTTCCGTGAGTTGCCCAAAAACCAACCTCTGATTTCCTGTCTAAAGTCACTTTTTAAATTAAATTACTTGGCACATTTTTAACTCTTTCCTTTGAGGAAATTGCCATCATGAATTTATTGTTACAATACAGGCAGTCCCCAGGTTACGAATGAGATGCTTTCTTCCTTGTGTCTTCAAGTCTTCAGGTAGAATTTGTAGGTGAGTCAGAACAGGTGTGTATGGTTCTTACTTTGCCTTACTTTAGTGCAAGAAAGACTTTTCTTGAAGATTTTTCAGTGGTTTGAAAGCTGTGTGTAAAGCAAGTGAAGGTGATTGTGATGAAGAATATGTTGTGAGTAGGAGTTGGTTCAATCCTTTCAAAATGAGAGCAAATTTACATAACATTAATGGGCAAGTAGCAATGTCTAAGGAGATCTGGTGGCATAGTGTCTAAGGCATTTGACTGCTGACCAGAAGGTTGGCAATTCAATCCCACCAGCCACTCCGCAGAAGGAAGACTGGGCAATCTACTCCCGTAAAGATTTACCACCTCAGAAACCCAAAGTAGGTCATTATGAGTCGAAATCGACTTGATGGCAGTGAGTTTGGTTTGGTTTTTGGAGGAACTGTCTATAAGTTGGTTGTTCGTTACCAAAGGACTTCTGGTATTAGCCTAGCAAGACAGCTAGACATATAAGCATCTATCCACCAGCGGCTGGTGGGTTTGAACCACTAGTGAATTTGCACTGCCAGTGGGTTTGAACTACCAGTGGATTCAAACTGCTGACCTTTGGTTAACATGCACTGCCCTCGAGTCAGATCCGACTCATAGTGACCCCTCCCATTGTTTGTGCAGTTTACACGAATATCACAATGCTTATAAGGTCTGAGATCTTTTCTTGACTGGAAAGACTATAAGGGCGTGATGCCAGAAAGTGAGTGCAAGGACAGATTTTCCTTTGAAAGAGGAGGAAATCTTGGACCAGGTTTTCACTAGGAGGAAATGTTCCCCCTCTCTCCTTTGAGCATCTTTATTGGCATGGATTTTATTTTGTGGATTTCCACACCTCAAAGATTAAGGTATTAAAACATTAACATTTTCTCCAAATTAAACAAAGCTGAAGTGCTGGTTATTAAAATAATTCAAGTACAAATCCTTATTTTAAATGGAATCTTCATTCCAAATCCAGTCGAGTTTTGCTGTGTGCCAGCCCCTGCTGTGCTTTATATACAAGAACTTGTCTCATTCTTACAAAGACTCTATACTCCAGAGATAAGTTTTACCCCAATTTTAGAGATGATGCCTACAACCCAGACATTTCCTTCTCATTTCCAAAATCCTAGGATGGCTTGAACTACAATAGTGTGAGCCACTCTCAAATTCTGACGATGGTTTCACCACATTGAATTAGTTGTTCTTGTTCTGAAAAAATAATCTCAAACCAATTGCTCCAAATTTCAATGTATTTGGATCTTGAATTTCTTACCTAAAGAAAGCTGTGAAAATAGTGAAGGGTGGAGAACGAATAATGGAAGTCAATATTTAACATTTAGGAATAAGATGTTGGATGATGAGCATAAGCTTATGGAAGAACAAAGAGAGAATATCAAACCATTATCCAGATGGAGTCTGTGGTGTTGCAAATAATTAACACTAGCTGCTAACCAAAAGGTTGGAAGTTCAAGTCTACCCAGAGGCATGTCAGAAGAAAGGCTTGGAGACTTACTTCCAAAAAACCCACTACTAAACACTCAGTGGAGCTCAGTTCTACTCTACATGTGGGGTTGCCAGGAATTGACTGGACAATATTTTTGATTTTTTAACCAAGGTATTTGTTTTATGATTTTGAAGGACAAACATACCTTATACGCACACGTGCACACACACACACGTCATGTCTACTTTCTGGTCTTCACTATTTCTGGTAAATTTTCTTCCTTCTCTCCCCTCATTTTTACCTACTACCCAATTCTCTTTTCCTTGCTCTTCTTTACCAATTATTTTGTTTTCGTTCACATCTCTCTTTTCCTATTTCGTTCTTACCATCATTCTTTCTGCCCTTCCCTTTTATCCCCTTTCTATGCCAAAAAAAGAAAATATATAAATCCAGCTTGCACTCCCTTTAAATGTAATAAAGCACATGTGCAAAAACTGAAGGAGGGAATTGGCTGGTTTCATGTTCGCTTCTTCAATCATCATCATTAACTCCTCTCGCTACTCTCTCCTTTACTTCCTCCTTTTCAATCAGTCACTTCCTTTTTTTCAATAAATCACCCATGCTAAGATTGAAAAGCACTTTACTATATTCTGATACACTACAGCAGTTTAATTTTCATATCAGTCTAACCCAAATTGGTTTCTCATTGACAGAGCTCAGCTGCCACTTCCTTGCCTGCTGTGTCTGCCAAATGAAAGTCTCAGTAAAACCTCTATTATCATTTATTTCCACTGTGGAAATATTTAAGCAGGCTGGAGTGTGGTGATTTCTTTAAATTTTTTTTTTATCATAACACAGTGATTAGAATAATAAAAATGTCACACTATTCCTGAGAATGAAATCAGGTTCTAAAGGGAATGATCATTTAAAATCTGACCATTAGGTTGTGATTCTTTTTACTTGAACATTTTTTTTTTTTGTCCTCAGTGGTATTATTCTTAAAATAAGAGTTGACCATTTTAAACATCTTTTAATGGGGTTATTTTTAAATGATTTCTTTGTATGACTAACTCCACCCAGGAAACAACAATACCTGCCTATATTTATGTTGCATTTTATATATTTTAGAACACTTCTAACATTATCAGTTTAATTGTCATTAAAACCCAGACACTTACTAGGCACTGTGACAGGCACTGTGATTCAGATTAAAAAGTTGCAATCTATTCCTTGGGAGGCTGGAGGAGAGAGGCTGTGGAGGCACATGTATGTGAGCTTCACTAATGATATATATAAAGTACTACATGACACTGGGCACCTGATTCTTAAGTGTATATATATAATTCTCTGATTGTTATTTGTTATAAATCTCTGATAGCATTTGTTATGTTGTTGTTAGGTGCCATTGAGTCAGCTCCAACTCATAGCAACCTGATGTACAACAGAACGAAATGATGCCTGGTCCTGTTCCATCCTCATAATCTTTGCTTTGCTTAAGCACCGTGAGGACTGTGCCGATCCATCTTGTTAATGGTCTTCCCCTTTTTTTGCTGACTCTCTACTTTACCAAGCATGATATCCTTCTCCAGACACTGGTCCCTGCTAACAACATGCTCAAAGTACGTGAGATGGAATCTGGCCATTCTTGCTTCTAAGGTGCGTTCTGGCTATGCTTCTTCCAAGACAGATTTGATACACTGAATAAATCACCTTTTTCCACTAAACTGTGAGGGTTCTGTGTTCTCAGCATCAAACACAGTTTACATCAAACACAGTCTACAGCTGTTTAAAATGAGCTGTAGCAGGGCGGCTGAGGTCTTCTGCTGACACTGCTTCCATGAAGAGTGAAAACCTGGACTGTGTGGTCACCCAGTTCATGTTGGAACACACCTGCCAAGGCTCAGACAAAACATGATTAAATCATGGAGGAAGATTAGCACCAACATAGGCCTCTTAGCAGGGCAGTGGTGAGAAGGGCTTTATAACTGCTCTGGCACTCCCTGTGTGAGGGAGAGCCGAGACTTTTGACAGGCACTTCCAATGTCCGATGGCACTCCTTGAGGAACACCATTGAACCTTTGACTCCTACAGCATGTGTTCAGCAGCACATTTCAGATGGCTCTGAAGGCTTTTTTTTTTTTTTTTCTCCCACTCTTAGTTGATAGGGTTTGGTGTTTGTGTCTCTCTTGGATTAGGGTGACCAACTTGTTTGGTTTGCCTTGGACTTTCCTGGTTTCAGCACTGTGTCCTGAGTCCTGGGAATCCTTCACTAATCACCCTGCTTGGAAACTTCTGACACTGGGAAATGTGGGGGAGGCCTGCATTGTAGATGTTACACATTGGAGAGTCAATATCCAAAAGGCCAGATCTCCACTAGGAATTGAGTCCTTTTGGAGTGTGCATGTCATATCACATCCGTCTTCACCAGGTCCCAAGAGATCTGTAAACTGGCAGTACTTACTCCTGTCCCTGAGAACACTTTGGGTGGTGATGAGTGAGCTGAGTGAAATAGTTCATGTTAAAGCTTTTTGCAGATTATAAAGCACTAACCAGTTGCTGTTGCGTTGACTCCCACTCAAAGTGACCCTATGTGCGTCAGAGAGAACTGTAGTCCATAGGATTTTCAATAACTGATTTTTTGGCCATAGATCATGATGCTTTTCTTCCAAGGAATCTCTGGGAGGACTCAAAACACCAATCTTTTAGTTAACAGCTGAGTGTGTTAACCATTTGCACCCACTCACAAAAGTAAGTATTTTGGTTATATCAGGTTTTCTTCATTGACAACTGTTAATCCTCAGCAGGTGTAGAACTCTTGGCTTTGGGAAAGAGAAGAAACTAATAAATATTTTAAATTTAATATTAAATAATATTTTTTAATAATTACTTAAACTCACTGCCATTGACTCAGATCTGACTCATAGCAACCCCTCCTTGTGTTTCTGAGGTGGTACCACTATGGAAGTAAATTGCCCAACCTTTCTTCCGAGGAGTGGTTGGTGGGTTTGAACTGCCAGCCTTCTGGTTAGCATTCAAATGCCGTAGGCACTGTGCCACCAGAGCTCCTAATAATTACTTACTATATTAAAAATAATATAAGTACCTCATGTGTCCAGTGAACATTGTGCTAAGTACACTATATACATTATTGCTTTTAATCCTCTAACAGTCCTATTGTCTTAGTTCTCTAGTGCTGCTATAAAAGAAATACCACAAGTGGATGGCTTTAACAAGCAAATTTATTCTCTCACAGTTTAGGATATTAGAAATCTGAATTCAGAGTGCCAACACTAGGGAAGGCTTTCTTTCTCTGTGTCTCTAGGTCCTGGGAGGATTCCAGTGCAGGGACTCTGGGTCCAAAGGACACACTCTGGTCCCAGATCTTTCCTGGTGATAATAGGTACCGCTTCTCTCTACTCCCTTCTCTCTCCTTTTATCTGTTGTAAGATTAAAGGCATTGCAATCCATACCCCAGGGAAGCTTCCTTTACACTGGATCAGGGATGTGATGGGTCTAAGGGTGCTGCATCCCACCCTTAATCCTCTTATAGCTGCTTGGTTTATCACATTAGATCACACCATGGAGTATCATTACATATCTGCCATATTTCATCTTTACTTGACTGCCAAAGTACTGAGAATCATGGCCCAGCAAAGCTGACACAAATTTTTTTGGGACACAATTCAATCCATGACACCTGTGAAATGGTTATTATTATTCCCAATTGTCCTTAGAGCTTATTTCCTTAACTCAGGAGTCCTGTTCTCTTTTGATGTAAACTCTAGGCTGATGAAGGCACATGAACTAGTATAAATTATCTAGGCTGGCTGTCCAGAATGGGCCTGCTGTTTTACATATCAACATAAATCCTGTATGAAGAGTTTTAGCTGGTAAATTCTTGGAAATAAAGTGAGGGATTTAGATTTTTTTTTTCCACCAGAGCCCAAACCTGTTCTTGGTGGCCCCGCTCAGAGCTCAAGTTCTGTAGGTCTGGTTTAGAGCCATCTGGCACAGCCCAACATTCTAAAAGACAGCAGAAGAGTGGGCTCAACTCCATTATAATATATACATTTGAAAGTTCGTGTGTTTTTTCCTTCGTAACCAAAAAAGTTTCCAGATATTATCAACAAAAATATTACACAGACATAATAAAAATAATTTTCTAAATGTATACTTATATATACATGATCTGGAAAATTTACTGAGGATAGCTTATCACCTTATTACATTATGTTGTTGTTGTTATGTGCCGTCGAGTCGGACCCAACTCATAGCGACCCCTCCTTGGGTTTCCGAGGCGGTACAACTACAGAAGTAGATTGCCCAACCTTCCTTCCAAGGAGTGGCTGGTGGGTTTGAACTGCCAGCCTTCTGGTTAGCAGTCAAGTGCCTTAGACACTA
>NW_006921655.1:9150782-9200205 GCF_000298275.1 Orycteropus afer afer | reverse complement strand
GCCCAACCTTCCTTCCAAGGAGTGGCTGGTGGGTTTGAACTGCCAGCCTTCTGGTTAGCAGTCAAGTGCCTTAGACACTATGCTACCAGAGCTCCCTGTTGTATTATAGTTTTTTTAAAATTTTTTTATGATCTCTTTTTTTTTTTTTTTTTTTTGGCCAGGAGTCAATCTTAAGCTTCTCATTGGGTGAAATGTTTAAAATTACAGAAATAAAGTTTACTTCTTAGGAACTCACCCTTGACCTATTAGAGTCATTAAAGGCCACAGATTATCCATGATGCTAGCTTTACTTTGCATACAAATATTTAACAATTAAAACATAGTATTAAGTCAGCTTCCACTTCTCAAAGGATTCTGTCAAGGCACTCAAATCCTATGTCCAAGACACCAATTTGCTCATAGAAAGAATCTGAAGGAAGATCATTTATTCCATCATGGCAGCTTAGTGTGAATCACTTTATCCAAAGAAGCCATTTCTCTCCATTCGTCAAATCAAAGTGCTCAGAGCTTTCAAAGAAATCATGCTTCCATATATATAAGGATTTTTATGCACACATTTAAATTACTTTCAATGAAATTTCTTAGTTACTGAAGTTGTTGTTGTTATGTGCCGTTGAGTCGGACCCAACTCATAGCGACCCCTCCTTGGGTTTCCGAGGCAGTGTCACTACGGAAGTAGATTGCTCCACCTTCCTTCCAAGGAGTGGCTGGTGGGTTTGAACTGCCAGGCTTCTGGTTAGCAGTCAAGTGCCTTAGGCACTACGCTACCAGAGCTCCCCCAAAAAATACAGCATTTCTTTCTAAATGTTGTTAAATCAGCTTCTTAGACAAACAGATTATAAGCACAAGTCAAAGTTTTATTTCAAAGTAGCTACAAAGGATGAGGCCTTTAAGCATGCCGATTCAAGATTCCTTTTGGGAATTTTATAGGAAAAGTGAATGGCTAATCATTGTTAAACTAGTACAAGAAAAAATAATGTCTGGTTAAAGATTATTAGACTATCCAGTCAGCTGGGTGAGTAACCCTGGCTTCCCAGAAGTCCTTAATCTCATTTAAGTCTATCAGGAAATTGCTCAAGCATTTTAACAGCAATGACAATTACTTCCCAGAAGGAAGATGTGAATTATATCATGCAAAAAAGTTCTGCACCAGACCAGGTTTTAGACACTTTTTGTTTTCAATGTAAATATAACTTTTCTGCCTAAATATTATCATCATTTCTTTTTCTTTCTTTTTTTTTTCTTACATAACTGTTTTCTAATACTTGATTTAAGGTGGTCAGTCCTCTTGAAATAAAGCTATCAACTGTTTCTTACTTTCAAAGACTTTTGCAAGATGTGAGAAACCTGAAAGTTAAATGAATGCATCCCTTCTGAGAAATAGTATGATTATATAATAGAAGTGCTAAAACCAAACTCACTGCCTTTGAGTCAGTCCTGACTCATAGTGGACCCCACTGGGTTTCCAAGGCTGTAAATCTTTACAGAAGCAGACTGTCTCATCTTTCTTCTGTAGAACGGCTGGTGGGTTCTAACCACTGCCCTTTAGGTTAGCAGCCAAATGCCTTAACCATTAAGCCACTGGAACTCCTGATAATGGAAATACTTGGCCCCAAAGTAAGCTGTAAATATGATTTTAAAACAATGCCAGTAGCCACCAGATTTGTCTACTGATTTATTAGAAGCACATGGAAAACTTCCCAAGAAATAAATCTTCTTTTAGTGATGGTCTCACCTTTCACTATGGTCTCCTCCAGCTTCCTTGCCAACATCTCTTCATCTGCCTTGTCCACTCTCAGAGCCTTCCAAGAAGCGGCCAATGCAAAGACGTGGCCAATGCACAGCATATGCCTCTCCTCCATTCCTATCTCCTCTTCCCATAGTTTTAATGTTGGAGGTTGTATTTTGTGCCTGAGCACATGAAGTACTGGGTTGTCATTTACTGAGACGGGAAAGGAAATAAGTAATAACAACACAGATTAGGAAAGAATGTCAAGGTGAATGTCAGAAGCAGGAATTTCTCCTTGGCTGTGTCCTCCTCTGGCTTTGGCCCCTCTCTTCCCAGTTCCAACCCCCTACCTTTAACTGCTAGATTAGAAACTCCAAAATTTATGTTATTTATTATGTACCAATGAAGAATTTAGCTCTTCCCATGTGATAAAAAACCTGATGAAAGCAACTTCTCAGACAGATTGATTACAAGAAATGTCCATTTTATTTCAAACTTATTGTAAGGACAGGGTGTCTGAGCAAACTGAATAAAAAAATTCTGTCTTAGGAGAAAGATATAGAAAAAGTAGAAGATAATGCAAAGGTGGAAGAAGGAGGATGAAGAAGGGAGAGGAGTTAAAGGAAAGAAGACAGGAGGAAGAGGAAAAATATAAAGAACAAAAGAAATAAATAGATCTAGTTGAAGATTGTCAGGCTCCAGACTGTCTGCCAGCTAGACGGGTGGGTAACCAACTTTCCAGAAGAGGTCTTCATCCATCTTAGTAAAGCCCATCAAGCATGCTATTAGGGATGCTAATTATTTCCCAGAAGAGGCTGGGTTTGGGATGTTACTCAATGTAAAAGCTGTTCAGTAAAGACATTTTGACTTTTCTATTTAGAAAAATCAACAACCTCCCACTAACTCTGTATGCCTCTTCCCAGGTTTATTCTTCTGTGTATTTATCATTATGAGACATATTATATAATGTCTTATTTACTGTTATTTATTGTCTGAGTGTTTCCACTGAAATGTAAGCTCCATAAGAGCAGAGTTTGTCTCTTTTGTTTGTTGCTGAAACTCCAAGGTCTAGAACAGGGTCTTGACTATAGTAGGTGTTCAACAAACACTTGCTAAATGAATGAATGAATTCCCCAGACTAATAATGTCTGGCATATACAACATCCTTGTGTGAATGGTGCTTTGGGGAAATGAAGCAAAGAGTCTGAGTAAGGGGGAGACAGGACAATGTTTTTAAGAGATGGAATAGTGAGCTAGTAATTCCATGAATTTCGTAGGCACAGACTTTTCCAGTGAGAGGTGACAATAGAACCTGTGCTTTTGGTAATAAGCCTCAGAGGTCCTTTCTGATCTTTCTTCATAATTTGAACCATTTTATTTGGATATTAAAGCAAGGGAAGCCAGAGAAGTTTGGAAATACTTGAGAACTTTTGGATACTATAATAAAATTTAAAAATTACCTTTTGGGGAAAAATTAGACATATTTTCAAATACTGGACATTAAACATCTGGTATTGTCTCAGAAAAATGGTGTAAGTATTTAAAATCAGACATATGGCAACATTGTAACTACTTTAAATAAGACAGAGACAATTGAACTTCTATTCCAGATCTAGACACAAAACACAACCACCAATGTTGAAACTGAGTGTGTGTGTGGGCAGGGTAGCCGAAGGGGCATTTCCTGTGCATTGGCCACTTTTGGGGGTAGGGTGTGTCTCTGAAAGTGGACAAGGTGCACAGTGAGAAACTACTGAAAATCTTGCAGAAAACATGATGGGAGTTGTGGACCATCCCTATAATAAGGCTCATTTCTAAGTTGGCCTGCAGTGACCAGATTATGTTGGTGGTTTCTGTTGAGTCAATTTGGTGGCTCCTAGTATGAAGAGTCCTAGGGAAGGAAGGTTGGGCAATCTACTTCTGTAGTGACACCACCTCAGAAACCCAAGGAGAGGTCTCTATGAGCTGAATTCGACTGGACAGCAGTGGGCAGTGCATTGTGTTGTTGTTGTGTTAGTATGCAGAGTAGAACTGTTCATAAGGTTTTCAAAGCTGTGAAATTTCAGAAGGAGATCACCATGCCTTACTTTCAAGGTGTCTCTGTATGGATTTGAACCGCCAACATTTTGGTTAGATGTCCAGCGCTCAACCATTTATGCCATACAAAGGAAGTGATTATTTCAGTTGTTACTAAGAAAGAAAATAATAAATGAAAAAGAAAAGCAGTTCTAATGCATAAGGAGAAACAATGCATACCCTGCTCTACCTCTAGCTCCCTTTGTTATACTCCCTAGGCAAAATTCTACTGTTCCCTCTTCCAACAATCTTTCCCAGATTGACATTTTTTGAGGCTGATGTCCACTCCTTACCCCCAAACACTTTTTAAGGCTTCTCTTGCTCATTTTTGTTTTGTATAAAAATGTTAAAACCTAAAAAATAAATAGTGAAACATAAATAATAAACAATGAAATATAAAAACATCTAGGGCTGGCTGTGCTGCTGAATAAACTTCTAAGAGTTGGTTTAGTCTAAAGTGGCAAGAATTGATTAGATATTCTATGCTTGTAGAGAATTCTACACTTACAGGAGAAAACGAGAGCCACAGCAGAGGAATGGTGGCAGCACAGCTCAGGTGGACAGGGAGGGAGGGAGGGCCTGAGTTCAGTCCCACAGATGTCTTGCCCAGTTTCCATATCTTGATGGTGTCTAGAAATGCCTGTGCATCCAAAAGGAACAATGACATTTGCTAAAGGTGCTGGTGGGCAAGCTTGACAGACTCCCGTGGCACATGTGTGTCAGAGCATGTCTGGGGGAGGAGGGCAGAGAAGAATTTAGGTGAGGTTGGCATTAATCTTCAGACTCAATGAAATTTGTAGGAGCTCCAGCAAGACCACTTGTAAGAGTGGCGATAAGGCCTTTAAGTAGCCGAGAAGCTCCACTGGGCTCTGGGTAAGCTTAAAGAAAAATCAGAGGGCCAGTTACACAAGCAGCAGGGCAACAGCAACTGCATGAACAAAGGACAAGTTCCTGCAGTCTAGTGCAACTAAGGAACATCATTCTGACCTCCCCTCCCCCATGAGGTTGCAAAGTTCTATGACAAACAGCCCAAACCACAAATATTCTGAGGCTATCTTGGAAAAGAGTTAGGAATGTGAGTGAAAGACAGAGATCACCAAAAGCATTAAACAATGCGACTTTAAATGGTTGTATCGCACCAATGGTTAAGCCAGACTGGACCTTTAGTTATTATTCAGTAGTTGAGCATTCATGAAGATAACCCTGATCAGTTTTAGACAAACAGGGACAGTACATTTTAACCCATCTGAGTAAATTTCAACCTCACAATGCATAATGTCCAGTGTACAATCAGTTCATATGTTTAAAAGCTTCTGGCCTTTTTGTTACAGTGGAAACAAAAATATACTTGCAGATATATCTTGGTTTGATGTGGCTCTTCTGTTCTACTTCCTACCTATGGGAACTGGGCAAATTGTTTAACACCTCTGGGTCATGGTTGTCTATGTTGTTGTTGTTATGTGCCATCGAATCGGACCCGACTCATAGCAACCCCTCCTTGGGTTTCCGAGGCAGTATCACTGTGGAAGTAGATTGCCCAACCTTCCTTCCGAGGAGTGGCTGGTGGGTTTGAACTGCCAGCCTTCTGGTTAGCAGTCAAGTGCCTCAGGCACTATGCTACCAGAGGTTGTCTATAAGGTGGGTTTAAATACTTCATACTTCAGAAGGTTCCTCTGAAATCAAGTACATCCCACACATGGAGTGCTCAGTGCAGGACTTGTCATGTGATAAATGCTCAACAAATGTCAGTTTTGTTTTCTTCCTGCACTGAATAAATTTCACACTTATAAACAAATGATAAATCGTTTCCTTGTTGGTTTAGCATAATTTATTCCTAACAAATTGACTTTTTTGGTCAATTTGGTTTGGTGGGATCATTCAAATTAGAGTACTGATATTAAAAGAAGGTATCCATTTAAAAATTTTAATCCAGTTCCATCTTTGAATGGTGGATATCTTTGTGAATCTTCTTGTATACTCTTAACAGAGTACCTGTTACCTTAGCAATGGCTAAAGGTACAGCTAACAAACAGCCATTTGTATTATTGATTGTTCATGAAACACAGGGACTGGTGTGCAACAATGGAAATAACCAGTCACTTTGCTTGTCCACTTAAACACCTCCACCCTCCACCAAAGGTCAAGGGAATGGCTTTTCCTTGAATTTGACCTTCATGGAGCATATCCACTCCCAGTGGGAGGATGACTTTGGATCAGAGGGCACTCTCTGGATGAGGGCATCAAGGTCCATCTCATACTGTTTCAACCATCATGGCACTCAGGGAAAATACCTGTCTTGAGGCTGTCATGTAGTGTGTTTTCCTCAGGAAGTTGTTCTTTGTTCTATGGGATATGGTTAGACTTGCAGGATTCACCAGGGTAACTACCAACTGAGTAAGAGAGGGCTTCTGCTATATCTTGTTGTTTGCAAACATTAAGCATTTGTTTCAACTGACCAAAGCAACTCAAAGCATAAGAAAGAGAATATTGAAAAGGTGCGAGAATAGGATTTAATAAATTATTTGAGCAATATTTTTAAATTACATTTTTTTTTCCTCCATGAAACTAGGAACCCTATAAAATATGCACAAATGTGTTTATGTACCAATGGGCCTGGCCTCTCCTGGGTACATTTTATGTGGCATGGAAAGGCTCCTGGTAAAACAACTCAAAATCATAAGATCAGACTTCCTGGTGTGAGGAGGACTGATAGAACCCTCAAGACTAAGGCCCTTAGCCACCCTTCAAGCTAGGAACTGAACCTAACAGGAGTGACTCAACTGGCAGGCAAATGGTAGACAAACCTATAAGGTGAACACTTACAACAGGAGGGTATGCATTCATTACAACAGTGGAGCATAGGAGATCAAGAGGACTGTATTTGCCCAGGGATAAAGCGAGGAAGGTGGGAGAGGATGGGAAGGGAGAAGGTAGAGAAGAAGTGGACATAGGGAGAAAGTGGGAAGAATACTTTTACAGTGTGGAGGTTGCAGTAAATGTCACAAACCAGAATATGTGGATTAGTGAATGGAAAACCAGTTTGCTCTGGAAACTTTCACCTAAATCACAAATAAAAGAAAAAAAAAAAAGGCCCCAGGTGAATTCTGTGATCTGGTCCAGTGGTGGGTGCCTAAAGAGGAGAGGATCAATCTCCCGTCTGCATTCCATCTCATTTGAAGAGGGAAACAATGAGGGTTTTCTTCACAGCAATCAGAGCTCTGTGTTTTCTTTTCAAAACATGACTGCAACAACTTGAGTGTAATACAGTTTGACTTTTTTACTTTCTGGATTTCCTCAGCCTCTTTTCTTCAGTGCATCAGAGTTTAGGACTACTTCATGCTCGTGAGCAATCCTGAGTAGATTGTAAACAAGGCTCCTTCTCCTCATGAAGTTAGTGTGCATCTGTTTGTTATTTTTTTAAATTTTTTTCCTCCCTGATGTGCTTTTGGTATATGGCAAACCCTAGTGATTATGTAGCAGTTTATAGAGGATAAGAGTTAGACAATGTCTACGTGTACTATTATGCTCAGTGGAGGATGATATCATTCCCTTGGAGACAAGAATGGAAGCTAGAAACCTCAGGGAGTTTATTGGGGCAGAGGTACCAGAAGGCAGGGGATGAGAAGGAAAAAGACATAACATTTGAAAATAGAGATGAAGTAATAGTATGTTAGTCAGAAAAGAGCCCTTGAGCCAAAGGAGGGAGGAACCTGGTAACAGGCACAATTGTGTTTGGGATTGTTTGGTGGTTGCTGTCTGTAGGGTATCTTGATAATAAACAGCTATATGCCCTGGTGGGAGCTCTGGTGGTGCAGTGCCTAAGGTATTTGGCTGCTAACGAGAAGGCTGGTGGTTCAAACCCACCATCCACTCCTCTGAAGGAAGATTGGGCAATCTACTTCCTTAGTGATAGCGCCTTGGATATCGACACCTTGGGGAGGGGGGTGTTGCTATGAGTTGGATCTGACTCAATCTCTATGGCAGTGAGTGTTTTTTTTTTTTTCTTTTTCTTAATATGCCATGGCCTAGGAGCCCCCGTGGCACAATGGTTAAAGCTCTTGGCTGCTAACTGAAAGGTCTGCAGTTCGAACCCATCAGCCACTATGTGGAAGAAAAGACCTGTCAATCTGCTCCTGTAAAGATTTCAATGTAGAAAAAACTCTATGAGGCCGTTCTACTCTGTCCCTATAGGGTCATTATGAGTCCAAATAGACTTGAAGGCGCACAGCAACAACAACGACATGTCTTGGTCTGCTCAAGAATCTTGTTAAAATGTAGATTGATTCAGCATACCTGGGGTGTAAATGCAAATTCTCAGCAAGGGGTCCAACTGGAATGAACTGGTTTGAAGCCCTGATTTTAATCTTACCCAAATTTCTTTTGAAAATGTGAATGTGGCCTGTGTATTTTTCAGAGCCACTGCTATAGAGGGAGAAAGACCTGGTGACTGGTGGTTTTTGTTGTTTTTTTCTTTAAACTTTCATTGCACTTTGAGTGAAAGTTTACAGAATTCAATGGTTCATACACATTTTGTTTTGTGACACTGAACGAAGTCCCCACAGTGTAACAGCTCCCTTCCAACTTCCTCCCTGTGGTTACTACTTCCACTTGCTCTTCTTTCCTATCCGTTCCTGCCTTCTGATGTGATTGGTGTTTTTGGTGACATCTGCCATGGGTTTTTGGTGACATCTGTGTTTTCCTGGAATGCACTTCAGAAAATCGATACTAGTCTTCAGTTCCTGCTACCATCTACCACTGAGAATGCTGGCAAAATATACCTTAGTAAGGGGTTTGAAAACTTTGAATACAAAGTGGTGATTTCAATTTTTGGTGTTTTATTAGATGGTTGATGAGGACAATGGTGGATTGATTCAAAATATTACTTACAGAATATTTCCCTCAATGCCAAGCACTTTGCTAAGCACTGAAAATAGTACTTGCCCTCAAAATCTATTTTCTCTCTCCTAGGCTCCAACAAAAATTCTCACAACTGGACCTGTAAGAAGCATCACAATGAATGGAGAAAAGATCAAAGTTGTCAAAGACTTCACATTGCTTGTTTCTACAATCAATGACAATAGAGGCAGCAGTCAGGACATCAGACAACTTATAGCACTGGGCAAGTCGGCTGCAAAGGACCTCTTTCAAGTGCTGAGGAGCAAAGATGTCTCCTTGAGGATTAACATGTGCCCGACACAAGCCATGGTATTTTCAATTGCCTCATATGCATGTGAGAGCTGGACAATGAATAAAGAAGACTGATGAAGAATGGATGCTTTTGAGATGTGGTGCTGGAGAAGAATGCTGAAAGTACCATGAACTGCTAAAAGAAGTAACAAATCTGTCCCAGAGGAAGTGCAGCTGGAATGCTCCTTGGAAGCGAGAATGACCAGACTTCGTCTCACCTACTTTGGTCATGTCAGAAGGGACCATTCCCTGGAGAAGGATGTCATGCTTCGTAAGCTGGAGGGTCGACAAAGGAGGGGAAGACCCTCAACGAGATGGATTGACATATTGGCTGCAGCGATGGGCTCAAGTATAGCAAGGATCACAGAGCGTGGGACCAGGTGGTGATGCATTCTGTGAGTAGGGTCGTTATGAGTCGGAGACAACTCAATGGTACCTAACAACAACAAGGCTCCATCTATCTGAGTAGTCTTTAGTTACATTTTTCAGAACCAAGCCCAGCTACAACTGAGTTTGTTCTGCTACTTAAGGGCTGATACAGAGATACTGATTTGGAGGAATGGTTGTCCTTGGGGTATCCCTATCTATCTAGGAATGTATCAAGTTCACCCAAGTATCCAAAACAGGGCCAACGTCCCTATCCAGAGCATGGAATCTATGGTTTATGACAGAATTTTCCAACTTGAGGAAGAGCTAAAGTCATCTTCAGTTCTCCTTAGCAGCCAGAACAAAACAAAACAAAAATATCCCCCAACAGTTATCAAAATGTGCACTAATAATAATGTAGAATACAAAATTTGCATTAGTCACATTATTGTTGGCCTATGAAGTTATGTGCACATTTCAAAAACAAAACACATAAGTTTTCTCCATTTAAGGCAGAATAATAAGAAATCAGACTAAAATATGTCTGGAAAAACTGATTTGCTGAATCTTAGAATCTACAACTGACCCGAAACAGGCCAATGTGATATCTTGACGTGCTTAAGGTAGCACGGAAAGGATCACATTGTTTGGTGTGGCAGGAGGGAAGGTTGGAGGTTAGGGAGAGCTGCAGTCATAATACTTTATTGATAAGAAAATGGAGTCAAGTGAGGGGAAGCAAACAATCCATCTCTAATTTTCCAACTTCAACCCATCAACTCCAAGCAGACTTGCCTTGTCATTTTTTCAAGAACGTTGTCTAAGATGGTGGCTTGTTTATTTATGTCTTAGATTTATGGATCGGTTTTCCTCCAGAAGGCCTTCCTGCTAAAATTTAAGCATGCTTTAGATCTCTTCTTCCTATCATCGCTATCCAGCTCAAAAGAGAGGCAGCCTGTGGTCCTGCTGTGCAATAATAATCTTTTGCAAGTGTTTGTAACCTCATTTGACACATTCATTTGTTCTTACATATTAAAATATCTTTCTTGGATGGGGGAGATTGACAACAATTTTCAGCTGGACAAGCTCTTTCTTATTCCATTTTGTGTTTTTCTACTTGCCACTTCTCAGCCTTTCTTTATTTTACTTTCTCACCAACTATGTTTCCTCTTCAGGCTTTTCCTCATCAGGCTACTCACCTGGGATGTTCTCCACTTTCTGAACCTTTAAAAACTCACAAATCCAATCTTCTCTAGTTACAATTTGAAATTACAAATGAAATGATTTTCCCTGCTCAACCAGTACTCTTTACTTAAAAGGGTAAAAGTTTCAGAAGGAAATTAAACAGACACATGGAAGAGAGCTCTGTATCTTTGGAAGAAAGGTAAGACTTTCTAAAAGTATCATAGGATTCAGAGAAGAAAAGACACTATGGAACTAGCCAAATTTGACAGTTTTTTTATTCTTAAATATTGATAATGACATAGTCAAAGCTGTCATAATTATCTGAGCATATCCTTATGTGGTTGGAAGGCCTTGAGTGGCACAAATGGTTTGTGCTTGGCTAATTACCTGAAGGTGGACAGTTCAAACCCACTCATGGAAGAACAGCCTGGGGATCTGCTTTGGTAAAAGATCCATGCCAAGATAATCCAAAGGAGCAGTTCCATTCTGTAGCGTTTAGGGTCTCCATACCCACAGGAAGTTTGGGCAATCCTACTTCTGTAGTGATACTGCCTCGGAAACCCAAGGAGGGGTCTCTATGGGTCGGGGCCGACTCGACGGCACATAACAACAACAACAACAACATACCCACAGGAGCTTTAATGTGCAGTTGTGGCCCTGAAAGAGCCAGTGGTAACACACCTGTGTTGAAGCCCCAGAACTCCTCCCTGCTTTGTGGAAACAGTGGCTCTTCCTCTGTTATGACTTTTTACTCCTCTTTATAGAGGGTGAGACTTGTAGACTTCTAGTACATTCTGTAGGTACTACTGCTGGTGTAGTGCCTAAGGCATTTGACTGCTAACCAGAAGCCTGGTGGTTCAAACCCAGCAGCCACTCCTCAGAAGGAAGGTTGGGCAATCTACTTTTGTAGTGATACCACCTTGGAAACCCAAGGAGGGTCGCTATGAGTCAGATCCTACTCGACCCGCAGTGAGTTTAGTTTTGGTTTTTGGAGTACATTCTGTGGTTAGGTCTTCTAGTCACAGATTAAACAGCATGTGTGCTCATGTTTGGGAGATAACTGGTCACTGCACTGCCTGATTCACTCCTTGTCTTTACCAGTTCAACAGGAGATTCTGAGAGCAAAAGAGTCACCTGCCTTATGAAGATGTCATTCCTTACTTCTCCTAGGCTATCAAGGCTCTATAAACCTTTTGACACAGAACCTATTATGCCTCTTCTGGCAGGAGGGACATTCAGGCTGAATCTGAAGGTAGACAAAACCAGTAGAAGACAAAACAGAGTCAACAGAAGATGATTTTTCACTGCAAGGGTTATTGTATATTAGTCTCCTACGGCTGCCATAATAAAATACCACAAAGTATGTGGCTTATAAGAACAGAAACTTACTGTTTCACAGTTCTGGAGGCTAGAAGTCTAAATCAGACTATTAGGTGTGTTGACTCCTTCTGAGGGCTTGAGAGAAAAAGTGTTCCACGCCTCTCTCCTAGCTTCTGATAATAATGGCTGGCAATCTTTGTAAACTCACCTTCATACAGATGTCCTGTCTCTTATCTGTCTCTTCCTATAAGGACACCACTATGATTGTATTAAGACCTACCCTATTCTGGTATGACCTCATATTAACTTACCTGATAACATCTTTAAAGGTCCGTTTTCCAAACAAGGTCACATTTACTGATATAGGGTTAAGACTTCAACATATATCTTTTGGGAAACAATTCAATCCATAACATTTATGTCTAGGATATGTCTTTATATCCCCAGCATCTAGCATAGGACTAGCATAGAACTATTTGCTGAATGATTGAATGAATTTGAATAAATATTTCAAATGGCATTGCCATTGAAGACAGATTACATGGCTGCCTCATTGTACAAAGGTGGTCTTTAGAGAGGATCCTTGATCTCATTCATCTATCTATGCAGTTAATAAATAGGATGAAGCATCCCCTGTGTGCTCTTAGCACTCAATTTGTCTGGTTCATTTATAGTACAAGTCCCTCCTACTCCCAACCAAACTAGGCCCTTGAACGTAAGCTCCATGAGACCTCATCTGTCCTGATTACAGCTATATCCTTAGTGCCTAGAATAGAGCCTTAGGGATGGGCTTTGTTCAAAATGGGGCAGGCTGAAGTTTTTCTTTTCTTTTACCGCCTATGGCTGCATGCCCGATAAGTGGCTCCAAATTATTACATGTGCTGAATATCAGGGGTGGCTGAGGGAGAAGGCTCTGTATTGGACTTGAGATCTTCTCCTGTCACTGGCCACTGTGTCATCTATTCATCTGCCTCTGGTCCCACCCCAGTCCATGTCCTACGCTGATCTCACATCCCATGCCAGCTCATTTTATTAGAGCTGATGATATACAAATCCCAAAGGTTCTCTGTATTTTCTCAAAATTCAGTTTTTAAGATATAGGGTCTGACGTTGTTTTATTTTAGTCATTTCTGTTCTTATCGTATTTCATATAATCCATAAAATGCTGAAGGTTAAAGGTGCAACTTTCCTCTAGCAGGAAAATGCTTGACTAATGCCTTTGGCAAAACCATTTTCTCTGTTCTGCCGGCATAGGATGGGTCTCATAAACTTCCCAGACTTCAGGCTAGAAAAGAATAACTCTTACACTGAAGGCTGGCTGCAACAATTTCCCCAGGTCTCCACAATGTTCCTTATTCTACAGTTGCTTCCTGAGTCTCCATTCTGAAACTCACTTTCTATTACAGAGCAGGGAGAAGATAAAAGGGGAAAGATAATTGCACAGAACTCTGCAGTTTACAAAGCTTTTTATGTTATCTCTTTTAAGTCCTGGCTATTAAACTGTGAAATGTGTGCTATCCTAGTTTTACAGATGAGGAAATAGAGTCTTAGAGAGGTTAACTAACTTTTTAGCAAGGTACGCAGCTGTCATTACAATCTAAGTCTTCTAAATATGAGTCCTAAGCTTCTTCACAATATATCATAACTGGGTTTCTGGAGTTTGCTGTGTTTTTGTTATTGTTTGTTTCTTTCTTGGTCACTTGCCTGTGGACATTATGGTTCCTCAAACTTGATGAGCTGGTTCACTTCTTTGGCCTTTGTGCAATGCTGTACTGTGTGCTTAGAATAACTTACCTTCTCCTTTGTTTAGGTAATTCATATTCATCCCTCAAATCTGAACTTAGGAGATACAATGGAGCACAATGGAAAGATGGGGCTCTGGAGTGATATTGGCCCTGACATTTGCCATCTATTGCCTTTTATGTAACCCATGAACTGGTAAGTTCTGTTTTCCCACCTGTATAATGGGGATAATTAAAATGCTTATCATCAAAGGTTAGAAAAGAAGGAATGAAAATACCACATTATGTAAAGATGATTCTATTTGCTGCTGTTCCTCTCCAATATAGAGCCTTATTGCCAATTTCATCAGCTGATCTAGAATTTCTTTTTGATCCTCCTGGGGTTTCCAACCCACTATCCCTCGCCAGAGAGAAGAAAAACCAAAAACCAAACTCACTGCTGTTGAGTCAGATCTGACTCATAGCAACCCCTCCTCGGGTTTCCGAGGTGGTATCACTACAAAAGTAGATTGCCCAACCTTCCTTCCAAGGAGTGGCTGGTGGATTTGAACTGCCAGCCTTCTGGTTAGCAGTCAAGTGCCTTAGGTACTACACTACCAGAGCTCCAAGAAAGAGGGGGAAAAAAAAAAAAAGATGGACAAAATAAATAGGGTAAAAGAGAGAGAAGAGAAAATGATAGAGCGTGGCACAAACAGAAAGAGAACAAAACAAACAAAAGAACCTTCAGCTATAGAGATATATTTGTTAGGCGAAAGAAAAGAAGAAGGAATATTAAATTAAGTATATTGATACTATTGCAGGGAGAGGGTTTGGAAGAAGAGAAGAGAAAAGTAGCTGAAAGCAGCAATGCTTGTCCTGGCAAACATGTCCTGGCTCAGAAAGATCTGCTCTGAATTGAGGAACAGGCAGAGGAGTCTGGAACCCAACTCTGAAACTCTGAGGGAGAAGGAGAAGCTGAGAAGAGCTGACTTTGGAAGGAAAGAGCAAGGATAACAGGAATGTTCTCTTTATAAATCCAAGTGGCAGTTGGGATGAATTTATGTTTTGAGTTTTTTTTTTTTTTTTAAGACAACAAGCTTTTTATACAGTGTTTTGCTTAGCAACAAGAGTCACAAAGGCATGCGTTCAAGTGAGTGTCAATTGCTTAGTTCATTAAAATATTAAGAGAAACACTGATGGCAATTAGACAGCAATGAGGCTTTTTATCTGCCAAAATGTGCCTTTTAGTGCACAACAAAGTGGGTCAAAATTTGTTACTTTATTGTTTCTCTCTATAGTAGACTTTTAATGGAGTTTCCTCTCAGTAGGTAAAATATGGATAAAATGGCTGCCAAGTCTGTGGGGCTAATCTGAGGAGATGATGTTTCAGTGACTCATACATCCATTTAAGCCTCTAGTCAAACCTATTTACCTGGGCAATACCCCATGTTCGAAATCTCCTTCCCAGTCACATAATATCTGTGCCTCCTAAGCCTTTCCCTACCAAGATCTACTGTAAGAAATTACTATTGATTATTAATAAACATTGATAGTCACTGAGACATTGATGGCAAAGAACAGTTATGTGAGTCAACTCTCTGTGGGCACTTGTATGTGGAAATGTAAAGCATTAATCTACATGACTGAATTTCTACTTGTGGGATGTCATGTATATATACACATTTTCACTTAAGTGGCACTCCCATGGAAGTATCCATATTTTGATGGCTGCAGTGTAATTAGAGTTAATCTTTACTGGTGCTTACCAAGTATTGAGAATTGTACTAAGCATTTTAAATGAGCAAATGTATTTAATCCTTAAATCCCATCAGGTGCCAAGAACTGTGAAGGTTCTGAGATTTTACTCTATTTGCAAGCTTATGGTTGCTGGCAGAAGACATAGGACTCCTAGGTCAAAGTCAAAGAACTTCATTACTCATGGCTCAGCAAGCATCATGAACATCAGAATATTTGTTTAGTTCTTCTGGCCCCAAAGTCCCATAGGAATGATACAGATGAGATCAGATATACATCAGAATACACAATGGATACTATTATAGGAGAGAAATTACGAGTGTTGGGAACGTGAATCTTTTATAATGAGCGGTAAGCATGCCTACCTTTTGCTACGGAGGGAGACACCATCTTTATCTTCCAAGGTTGTTTGTTATACAAAATCCTTGTAAAGATAGTCTGGAACAAAGGGCAATTAATGTCTTGCAAGGCATGCAGAAACATGAGAAATCCATGGAAAGCTGTCTCCCCAAAATAGGTACTGTGAATATCCCCATTTTACAATGAGTGAACTATGAGTTAGGGAGGTCAAGTACCTTGCCTAAGGTTAGAATACATCTGCTCCTCACTTATCAACTATCTTGTTACTTGACATTTCACCCTTATGAGAACAGAAAAAAATCTACTATCCAACTAGTTCATGCATTAATGACGTACGTCTGGCAGTAATGAATGCTGAGTGTGAGCTGGCTGAGATGGTTAAGATTATGTGTCAGCTTGGCTGAGCTATGATTCTCAGTTATTTGGCAGTTATGTGATGATATAATTTGGCACTTATGTAATGATATAGTCATCCTCCATTATATGATCTTATGTGGTCATCCTCCATTTTTGCATAATGCTGATTTTCACATAATGATTTAGTCTTTGGAACCTAATTATGTTGATAAGTAAGGAGTGGGTGTGTTGGTGCATGTGCAGTTACTACTTGACCTAAACAATCTGCTTCTAGACCACCTGCTTAGTTTAGATCACTCAAAGGTGAATCCAAGACAAGAACTTTGGAGCAGGTAGGTTTATTTAGGAGATACTAGGATAGGCACTAAGGACTTATCTTGTCTAAACAATAGCCATCACCAATTTATTTCTTTCCATGTTCTAAACCATATGTTACTGAACTAAATATGAAGGAGGCACAGACTTAAGAGTTTTCTGTTACAGAATTTGACCTCTTCTCCTGCAAAAGTTTGTATAAATTTAGTTTCTATTTCATTATGGTTACAGCTCTCATTTAAAAAAAAAAATCCCTAAATTATCCAATCTGTACTTACTTAACTTTTGCAACTTAATTTACCCGCAGACATGTTCCACAACATGTCCAAAATAAATATTTTTTTTGCAAAAATTGCCCTTATAATAATAATAATAATAAACCCAAACAATAAAAAAATCCTATTGTTGGTAAAAGTTGTATGATAGATATATTTATAACAACAAAGAAGAGTTGCTTTTAGACTGCTCATGTACAACAAAACACCTCATGGGATTTGGTTCCTTGGTTTAGAGGTTTAAGGCCATAGTTTCATGGACATTCCTTTCAGTTAATTGACCTAATAATGTGTTTAGTGCTTCTGTTCTCTCTCTTACTTTTTTGTGTAAGTGCCTGGGGTCTTAAAAGCTTGAAAACAGCTATTTAAGGCATAACAATTGGTTTCTATTGGCCTCGCATGAGAGGAAGAAGGAGAATCAGAAATAAGAGTAGGACTTGGAATGTGTAGCTAATTGCCTCCATGAACAACTTCCTCCTTTGCCACAAGACCAGAAGAACTAGATGGTACCTGGCTACCATTACTGACCATTTTGGTTAAAGAGTCTACAGAATAATTCTGATCAAAAGGAGGGAAATGTAGAAAAGAATTTCAAATTCTCATACAATTCACACTTCTGGAGACATGGGGGCTAGAAGAACTCCTGAAATTATTTCCCTGAGATAATCTTTAGAATGAAAATAAAAAAATATCCCTGAAATCTTAAAATCAAACAATAGTTTAGCTTAACTATTAAAAAAAATGTCTACCTTGAACATCATCCTCTTTTAAGAATTATATATATGGGATCTAAGTGACAATGGCAACTAGAAAGGTTAGATAGAAACCTTAGGGGGGCAGTGAATTTATGTTAATGAGGTAGGAAAAACTCAGAAATGGAGTGTGAGAATGATTCCACAACTCAAAGAATGTAATCAATGTCACTGAATTGTACATGTAGAAATGGTTAAATGGGTATATACTTTGCTGTACATATTTTCAACAACAATAACAACATGTCCAAAAAAAGTCCAGTTACTGTTGATGCAGTTCCAACTCACAATGATTTCATGTGTTGCAGGGTAGAACTGCACTCCATAGGGTTTTCAGTGTTGTGAACTTTTGACAGCAGGTCATTAAGTCTTCTTTTTGTGAGGTGCCTCTGGGTGGGTTTGAACCACTGACCTTTCAGCTATCGGTGGAGCACTTAACCATTTGTCCCACCTAAAATCAAAACCAAACACACTGCTGTCAAATCGGATCCGACTCATGGCGACCCCTCCTTGGATTTCTGAGATGGTATCACTACGGAAGTAGATTGCCCAACCTTCCTTCCGAGGAGTGGCTGGTGGGTTTGAACCACCAACCTTCTAGTTAGCAGTCAAATGCCTTAGGCACTACACTACCAGAGCTCCCTTTGTACCACCTAGGACTCCTTTTTCTATTCTCATAAAGGTGAAATGTCAGGTAACAAGATAGTTGATAAGTGAGAAGCACTTATCTTGCCCACATAATAGTGTCCCTATATTAATGGTGAAACCACCACCCACTCAGTGGCTCAAGCCAGAAACTTGGAAATCGTACTTTTTGCCTTTCTTAACTTCATTCCTTATATGCAATCATACAGGTCTGGTTGGAATTTCTTTTTCACCTTTCACGTTCATTGATACTTTTTTTAACTTTTTTTGTGTGTGATGATTTGGGCTAAAGTTTAGAGAAAATTGGTTTTCCATTCAACAATTCATACACTTTTGTTTTGTGACATTGATTGCAGTCCCCACGATGTAACAGCACTCTTCCTGCTTCCTCCCTGTGTCTACCAGTTCCATTCATCCTTCTTTTTTATCCCTTCCTGCCTTCTGAGCGTCTCTGTCTCTCTCACTGCTGTCCAGTCATTTTTCCAACTCATAGCAACCCCTCCTTGGGTTTCTGAGGCAGTATCTCTACAGAAGTAGATTGCCCAATCTTCCTTCCGAGGAGTGGCTGGTGGGTTTGAACCACCAGTCTTCTGTTTAGCAGTCAGATGCCTTAGGCACTAGGTAAATGCTACTCTTTTGATCTTGTTTGGTTGATTGTTCTATGTGATGCATACCTCCCTGGTGTTATTGTTCACCTTAAAGACCTGCCTATTTTTTTGGCTGAAAAGTTGAGCCACAGGTGTGAGTTCAGTTCTGGCCTTGAAAGGTGTCTAAGGGCAATAGTCTCGGGGGTTCCACCAGTCTCTAACAGGTCAGTAAGACTGGTCTTTTCTATGGTTTTGAGTTTTGTTCCACGTTTTTCTCCCACTCTATCCAGGATCTCCGATTGTGATCCCTTTCAGAGCAATTGGCAGTGGTAGCCAGGCACCATGTGGTCTTCTGGTCTCAGGGCCATGGAGGCTAAGGTCCTCATGGTCCATTAGTCCTTTGGGCAGATTGCTTTCATGCATCTTTGATTTTATTCATTTTTCTTTGCTTCTGACTGGGAGAGACCAATAGTTGCACTTTAGATGGCTGCTCACAAGCTTTTAAACTTTAGTTGCTACCCATCAAAGTAGCATGTAAAACATTGGAGTGCTATGCCAGTTGATCTTGATGTCGCCTGAAACCATGGTCTTGAGCTCCCAGGCCCGGCAACTCATTCCCTCAAGATGTTTGGCTATGGCTAAGACGTTTTCATAACTTTGCCCATATGCTCCATGGTAAATATGGATGCATTTGCAGCACATGAATATGTCTTAAATCCATCCATCTTCTCCATTCAGTGGCCATATTCTGATTCAGATCACCATCTTCTCTCAACTCTATTACAAGAACATTCTCCTCATCAATCTCATTGATTGTTCTTGCTGCTTTTCTTTATATTACAGCTGAATTTATCACATTATTTCCTTGTTTCCAATCTTTCAGCAACTTTACATTGCCCTCCGCTAGAACTCAGAGTCTTTTCAATGGCTTATAAGATCCTTTGTGATGTAGACTCTGTTCACCTCTCTAGCCTCATCTTACCTTCTCTCCCTGTTTTGCCTCCTACAAATGTGGTGCTCTACCCTCTGGTAGCATAGTGCCTAAGGCACTTGACTGCTAACAAGAAGGCTGGTGGTTCAAATCCACCAGCCAGTCCTTGGAAGGAAGGTTGGGCAATCTACTTCTGTAGTGATACTGCCTCGGAAACCCAAGGAGGGGTTGCTATGAGTTGGGTATGACTCGACGGCACATACCATCACCATCACCCATCTATATCTATATTATCACCTATTAAAAGCCTTCTTCGAGTCACCAAGCTCCTGCCAGGTGTACTTCCTATATGTTCTCCTCTGTATTTATCCTATCCTGACATTTGATACATTGTGTTTTAATTGCCTGTTTATTTGTCAGTATTTGTCTTATTCGGGTAAACTCTGGGTCTGTTTCACAAGTATTCCCTGTACTTAGTAGAGCCTGACTTGTGGTAGGATTACAACCCACAAATATTTACTGAATGAGAAAATATGAAAATCATATATTAGCTTAAAAAATGGCATTTTACTCAAAAGCCTAATTTCTGATAAGAGAACCTCTGTAACTCTTTCCTCCTTTTCACTGCCCTTTTACTTAGGCGCACAGTTCTGGGTCTTCCCACTAAACCACTTGGCCCTGGACCTTGGAGTGACCTAGAAAAGCTTGTGCACTTCTACACTTCAGGCCCTGGCTACTTGGGGACCCAATGGGAAAGGCGTGGAGTGGAAATTCACCCTCAGTTCTGCCCTCCACTGGGAAGACTCTTCCCTTAGTTTCTTACATGGCTGGTTCCTTCCCATCATTCAGCTCAACTCAAAGGCTGCCTGGCTAGGGCAGCCCCACTCATGGTATCCAGACTTTCTGGAGCCATTGAGGCTGGATAATCTCCCAAAACTATTGCCCTGACATAATTTTTAAACCATAAGCCTGAAGTCTTCTTTAGGGAAAACAGTAGTTTAGCTTAATCAATGAAGAATGTCTATCTTGAGCAGTGCACTCTTTTAAAGAACCATCTATAGGGGATCAAATTCACAACAGCAACTGGAAAGGTTAGATAGGGAGTTAAGAGGCCTCTAGAGTGTTTATGTTAATGGGGGAGGAACAGTCTATAAAGGAGGCTGAGAATGGTTGCACAACTTGACAGATGTAATCAGTGCCAATGGATCCTACATGTAGAAATCGTTGAATTGATGTATACTCTGCTGTTTATATATTCAACAACAACAACAAAAATAAATTACTAAAAAGATAGAAAAAAACTATGGAACAATTTTACTCTGCAGACAGGGGATTGCCATGAGTTGGAATATATTCCACAGTAACTAATAACAACAGGGATGTTAGGAGGGGGAAGAGGGAGTCATTGTTAGGGACCATTGAGTTTCTGTTAAGGGTCATAGAAAAATGGGTGATGATGATGGTCACACAACATGATGAATGTAAGTAATGTTACTGAGTTGTACATGTAAAAAATGTTGAAATGGCCAACGTATATGTGTGTGTGTGTGTGTGTGTATTTAAAATCACAAAAAAAATACAAGAGTTTTTCCTGCTCTCACTGTGGATATAAAAAGAAAAGAAAACAAACAAACAAACAAAACAAAACAAAAACAAATAAATTACAACCGGATACAAAATCCAAAACAAAAATGCAGATGTTTTAAGGGAATTGTTATTAAGCCTTGTGCTTATCCTTCTTGGTCACTAGAGGGTAGTATTGTCTACAAAATGTACTGAAAGGGACATAATGTGGACTGAGTTTTACAAGGAGAAAAATTCATCCTACAAGGTAAACCTTTTCTCCCTTCTGGGTTTCCCCTTGCTCTCCTATTTCTTGCCCATACTTCGACCTCTTAACTCCCTACCTATCCATGAACACAACCTCAGTGTTTTGGTAAGCTTTACGTTTGGAGGAAAACCTCTGATTCGTTTTTTTTTTTTTTTCCTTTCAATCTGCACAGTTAACCTTGTTGAAGCATTTTGACCCTAACCCTCGCCGCGGACACTTTCATCAGGCAGCTACCGGGATCTATGGGACCTTGGGGACGGCGGTTGGGTCGTTCTGTACCATTCTTCAAGATTAGATCGGTTGTTTAGGGGACAGTTTAACATTTCTAGCCTAGAGAGCAAGGAGCTTTGTTCATTCCGTGTGCTGTTAGGTGGCCTAACAGCCTAACTCAGCTGGTGAGTTTGGTGGCAAGTTTTTTTTTTTTTTTTTGGTGGCAGGAGGAGCTTTCTCGCTTCCTTCTGAGCAACCTGAGCCAGGCCAAAGTGTGTCCCAGTGCCCACTCCCACCTCTATCACATGCATAAAACTTTCATGTTCTGTGTGTTTGTTTTATTTCTTAATAGGGACTTTTTCTGACAAGTTATGCAAGGGAATGGACTCAACAAAGAGAAAAAAGGGGAGAAAGAGATGGCAGAATGTTAGCTAGAGCTGTGCAGGCAGAGTATAAAGCAAAAAAATTTAAAGTTCATGTAGCAAAACCACATAGGGTTGTTGTTGTTGGGTGCCGTTGAGTAGGCTCAGACTCATAGCAATCCCATGTACAACAGAACGAAACACTGCCCAGCCCTGTGCCAGCCTCACCATCCTTGCTACACCTGATCCTATCATTGCAGCCATTGTGTAATCCATCTTACTGAGGGCCTTCACCTTTTTTGCTGACCCTCCAGTTTACCAAGCATGATATCCTTCCCCAGGAATGGTCTCTTCTGACAACAAGACCAAAGTAGGTGAGGGGAAGTCTGGCCATTCTCGTTTCCAAGGAGCATTCTGAAGGCTGCATTTCTGCCAGGACAAATTTTTTGTACTTCTGGCAGTCTACAATACCTTCAGTATTCTTTGCCAACACAGCAACTCAAAAGCATCTGCTCTTCTTCAGTCTTCCTTATTCATTGTCCAGCATATGAGGCAATTGAAAACACCTTGCCTTGGATTAGGTGCACCTTAGTCTTCAAAGAGACATCTTTTCTCTTCAGCACTTTAAATCTTTTGCAGCAGATTTGCCCAGTGCAATTTGTTGTTGTTGTTGTTATGTGCCGTCGAGTCGGCCCCGACTCATAGCGACCCCTCTTTGGGTTTTCAAGGCAGTATCACTACGGATAGTAGGATTGCCCAACCTTCCTTCCGAGGAGTGGCTGGTGGGTTTGAACCACCAGCCATCTGGTTAGCAGTCAAGTGCTTTAGCCACTATGCTACCAGAGCTCCAGTGCAATATGTTGTCTGATTTTTTGACTGTTGCTTCCATTGGTGTTGATTATATAGGGTTATTTATTCAATCAAAATATATTTTGTGCTCTGTTTATGCACTAGGAATTATGGATCCACTGGTGAATGTGAAAGACACGGGCTTTGCTCTTATGCTGCTTATAATTAGATAAGGATAGAAATGAGATCGGAAAGTGTGTGTTGAGGGCTGGTTCATAGATGGAAGGAATCATAAATAGATATCTCTTACACTTCATTTTATAGAATAGGAAACGGTGGCTTAGAAACATTGTGGCTGATCCAGAGAAGGAACAGTTAGTTCATTGAAGCACCAAATTTTGCTCTGGGCAAATAGGAAAACACTCTGGTTCCTTAGCTTACATTGTTTGATAAAAGGAAACATGCCAGAATAGCCAGGAAAGGGAAACTTCTCTTGGGGGCCATTGACTTATTTAAAAAATGGCCATATGGATCCTGATAGGATGGCTACTGAAACTACGGCTATGGACCTTTCTTCATATGGTTATTTAAAGATTACCAACCCACCAACCACTCCTCGGAAGGAAGGTTGGGCAATCTACTTCCGTAGTGATACTGCCTCAGAAACCCAAGGAGGGGTTGCTATGAGTTGGGTCCGACTCCATGGCACATAACAACAACAACATGTAATTTAGACATATCATATTGAGTTGTATTTCAGTAAAGGGATTTCTGTGGGAGGTTACTATATATAGTCCAAGAACATTACTCTCTTTGATCTAGGTTGACATGAGGATGGAACCAAAAGAATCTAGAGAAATAAACGCTTAACTCTTTTAAAGTCTAGAATTGAACAACCACTCAACAAACACGATTGCTGCAACCTCGTCAGTGGAAACCTCTCCCCAGTAGGCTATCTGGCCCATTCAGCTCTTTTCTTAATAGCATATTTCTGGGACCTGAATTATCTTCCTAGTTGCCTCAGTATCCACTTTTGCTCATGTAGACTTCTCTTAAAGGGGAGAAATAGAAATACTGGAAAGAAAAAGAAACCAGGAGGATTAAATATGTTGTCTGTCTTACTTTTCATTAGAACATAAACTCCTAGAGCTAGAATTTTATCTTGAATTTTTGGTTCTGCTGGTAGCACACTGTGCTCAATAAAAATTAATCCATCAATCAACAGGACAGAAAATCCTATCCTGCCAAAAGCAATACCTCCTGTTTGTCCCATACAAAGCTAATTAGAGTGTTGGGGGTGTTATAACGGAGACAGAAATTAAAGAAAGTGACAAAATTTTACCCAAAACATCAAAGAGAAAAAAAGAAACTGAATGGCAGAAGAAAAAAAAAAAAAATAGATAGTGAAATATTCAGGGAAAACTACTACTCAATTCAGGTTTTCCCCGACAGCCTCTTTCAACTTATCTTCAATGTACTAGAAATTTGACTACCAGGATGATATCTTGGACTGTCCACAGTTCCTTCTCCTGGAGATGCTGGCCAGGGTTGGTCAAGGAGGCTCGATCCATCTTTCTTACAGCTCCCCCAGAGATAACTGATGCCATCTTCCTATCACCACCGCCAGGCATCAGCACCTGAGATCCCCTTATTCAGCTTTGCTGGGTCAGACAACACAAAGAACAGTCTGAGAAGGATAAAGAGGAAGCTAGCAAGACACTAATAACTACAGATAAGCAAGGGAAAGTCGGTGTGAAAAGGACAGTGAGACAAGCAAAATGCTTACTCTTTCTGTCAAGAGGGAGACCCTGCATGGGTAAATGATTAAAACACTCAGCAGCTAACCAAAAGGTTAGAGGTTTGAGTCCGGTAGAGGAACCTTGGAAGGAAGGTCTGTGGATCTACTTTCAGAAAACCAGCCATTGAAAACCCCATGGAGCACACACGGAGACACCAGAAGTCAGAACTGACTCGACAGTAGCTGGTGGTCCTCTTCCGAACCCTCTTGAGAACAGACTAGAACTCTGACCCCTTCTCCAGAACAAGAACATATCCATACATGAATATATAATTTTGCATATACTTCCAAGGAACTCCACCTACGTTAAACACAAACACAATTCTTGTTCTATTTAAGCTCTAGAAGTTACGAGTTTCTAACTCTTATTAATAACAAAGAAATCCTGGAAAGCTTCTTGTTTAATTGTGGCAAATTTTTACACTAAAGAATTTTTCTTTCTCCAGTTATAGTCTATGTTCCAAATACAAGTAGTTTTAGAAACAATTTCTAGAACATTAACAATGGTCAAAACAGATAGTTACACAGGTAAAAACACTTATTGACATTTTTTCTCACGTTGGAAATATACTTTATTGAGGTTTGCACATACATACTTATTGACCTAAAAATAATTTTTTTTAAGACTCCATTTTATTACCAAATTCTAGAGGGCTCAAATCACTTGATATTTGACTATTCATGGTTCTTCTGGGGAAATAAAATCCACAAAAGAAAACAAAGTGGTTTCATCCATCTGCTGGGCTCATACCTACTGTGACCTAGATGGTAGGTACATTGTTAAGCCCACCAAAAGACATGCTAACTATAAATTGTGCAGTGCCTAAGGCATTTGACTGCTAATCAGAAGGGTGGCAGTTCAAATCCACCAGCCAGTCTGTGGAAGGAAGACTGGGCAATCTACTTCGGTAAAGATTTACTGCCTCAGAAACCCAGTGGGGGTTTCTATGAGTCGGAATCGACTAGATGGCAGTGAGTTTGGTTTAACTATAAATTAGGAGTCCCTGTGTGGTGAAAACAGTTAACATGCTTGCTGCTAAGCAACAGGCTAGAGGATGGAGTCCACTCAGAGCTGCCTCGGAAGAAAGACCTGGCAATCTACTTCTGAAAACTCAGCCATTGAAAACCCTGTGGGGCATAGCTCTACCCCACCACATACAGGGTTTCTGTGAGTCAGAATTGACTCAACGGCACTAGTTAGTATGACAAATAGCACATTTTGTAAGAAGAACATGAGGCTCTCATTCTGATTTCTTCTGAAGGCAGAATCCTTCAAACCCCACTCTGAGAAGAGGTTTTCAGCCAAGGGTGGAGAGTGAAGGTGGCAGTGCCTGGACGTTCTGCAGCCACAGGCACAGGAGAAATGCCCTCTACCTGCCCTCATAGCTTGTGGGGGAGCAGACGGGGCAGAGGTAACAGCTGGCAAAAAGAAGATGTGGGAGGAGGAAGTGAGAGGAAATCAATAAAACACGTAAAAACAAGGTTCTTTCCACACCATAAAGGAAAATCATGATGGAGGCCCAAGTTAACTTCCATAATGCTTTCAGGGATCAGAGAAATGATACTGTCAAAATACATTAGTTTTCTGAAGGCTAGAGGCTGAATTTTATTTATTTAAAGTTAACTCCCATTTTAATACCAAAAAAAGATAGTATATTCTACATCAAAGGGGGGAGGGAAAACATTTCCTAATGTATCCATTTCTCTTCTGAAGTACATGAGCTGTTGCTGTAGAAGGCATTGTGGTGTTTTCTAAACTGTGCTTGTTTCCTTTGCATCAGGAATTTCACAATAAACAGACTGAAGCCTGGGTCTTCAGCTTCACCATGCTGAAATGCCAATCATCTGATTGTGTGTGTGTTTTAAATGTATTGGTAGTTTTAACTAAGAACTGCACATCTTCCATGACTGATATCTCAAAGTGTGTGCATGGGAGGGGAGGGAGAGAGAGAGAAAGAGGGAGGGAGAGACAGAGAGAGAGACAGAGAGAGAGAGATCAGACGTAGATGTGAAATCAGTCCCTAGTAAATTGTATAAAAGTGTGAACCACAAGCTATCCAGAGGATTGGGCTGGCATAGCCTTTGAGGAATATTCTGTTTTCTGTAGTGCCTGTTCCATTACCCCTTGGAGGTTCAGCTGGTGGTTGCTGGGGTCTGGTCAGGATTTGACCTCTTATCCATCAGCTGTCTGGATATTGTTTCCCTGGATGTGAGAAAAGACTCAATTGCTGGTCTCTTCACTGTTTCTCAAATATATCTTGCTCCCTCCCAAGTATGAGTTTTAGCTTGTACTCTGTATCTGTAGAAGTCATTATTTTTGTGTAAATAAATAATTTAAAGAAAGTTGCCTAGAATAGTACCTGGTATCTAGTATGTTTTTAGGTATACAGTGTTTGTGATGATGAAGATTGTTATTACTTTTCTACAATATTCTTCTCTGGGGAATCACCTTTTTGTGATGTTGGTCTGCTATGGCTCAATGGGGCTGACTTTTGTTCCAGGGGTGGGCACATAACCCTGTCCTGGCCAATCAGTGAAAGGATCATTCCATCCTCCTAGTCACAGTGATTGATGCAAGGATAGGAAAATGACACAAGTTAGTTCCATCAGGGTACATCACAGGAATTTGTTTAGAAATATTGGGAAAGAGAAGTTGTTAGGGTTGTTAAGGGACTAGGGTGTAAGCCTGGAGCTACCAGGGGCTACTATGTGGAATCTGGTTGGAGATGGAAGCCAGTGCAAAAGAAAGCAGAGCCAAGAGGGAGAAAGAAAGAGAAACCAATTTAAACTGTGAGAACCCATGGCTGCAGCCAGGCCAGAAGCTCATGGATCATCCCTTCCACGTACTCCAGGCTATACTGGACTTCTCTCCTTGTCAATCAGAAGAACCATCTTAATGCAGGCTCCCACATGACACAACCTATCTCCTTTTCTGTTAAAATCCTACTTATTTCAAACCCAGTTCAAAACTCACCCTTTCTGGAAGTGATGTCTCTTTTTCTAAGTTCCCATAGCAGCTAGTATCTGTGCCATCTATTCAGTACTTCTTACAATATTACAAAGTTTGCCTTCACACATGCGTTTGCTGCACCTCTCAATTCTATGGGTTGGTTCCATATTTTACTTTTTGGTGCTCTCCATAGCCATTACTGTATTTGGTATTTTGCAGAAAGCTAACCAGATATTTATTATTTGAATTCCTTCCATCATCTTCTATCCATCAATAGTGGATTTCGTATGACATCGACGACCTTAGTATACAAATGAAGTGGAGATGGGGCTACATGGGATTGTATTATCCATGTAGGAAACTTTCCAGGGAAGGACCCAGGTCCTTGTCACATGTGAGGATCAGCAGTAGGATGTGGACTTTGTTTACATCACACTACTGAGCTATAAGCTTCATAAGAACAAGGACTGAGTCTATTTTTTAAACACTGTTCTCAGTGCTCCGCACATATAAGTACCTGAGAGATAGGTGGCTGACATATAGGTGCTCAGTAAATACCTGTTGATTGAATGTTGCCTGTTCTAGTGCAGGAGACACAATTTTCTAACCCTTACCAATATGTAAAGGAAATGAAATAAGAAAGGAATTCCTAGTTCTATGAAGCCAACACCTTCCTCTCATTATTCTAAGCTCTTTCTACCATCACCTCATTTCTCCAAATTACAAAAAGTAAATAAAGTCATTCCCTAAGATGACAGATGAGGTGTAATGAGAACAGCATGTTTGGAATTTACAGGTCCACAAGAAAACTAGTATGAATAACAGATCCAACAAGGGAAGGTGGAGTGGAGGTATATGAAAGTTGAAATACAGATTTAGAAAAAGATACTTCATTGGAAAGTTCAACACACGAAGAATTTTGGGTTCAGATCAGTCTTATTTTCTAAGGTAATATTACATAGCATTTGTTCTATAGTGGGTTTATGTACAATAAATTAAAGAAAATGAAACCAGGTTTCCACTAAATTACAGTATTTTGCATGTAATACATTCACACATGTAATGCACAGAATATACACAGGAAACTAATGTGCAAGGGGTTACATGGTTTACACACAAAAAAAGCCGACATGGAATGTGTGCACTGCTTGTGTAAAAATACAGTAGTTGATTCTCTCCCACAAAAAGTATTTCTACGAGTCATGCCCTTTCTCAAACCAATATTTTCCATTCATTGATTCATGCTTCACATGTCAAAATTATCATGCTAGAAATTATTTTTATTATGTTAATGCTCTTCTCAAAAGCATGCAGCTGCTCCCACAGCATGAAATCCTAGCTAAACCAGAAAGCCAAGGCCTTCAATAATTTGACTCTAATGCTTCTTTCTATATCTAAACTTTCCCACTATTCTTCATAAGAACCTCTAATGCATTGACCCATGTCTATTTATAGTTCCTTTCTCTTGCTTCACACCTTTGTGCTTTTGCATCTTTCTCTCTGCATATTCAAGCTTGTGTCTTCAGTAATATTCTATTCACTCTAATTGCAGGAAGCTTTCCTTCCTCAGCTCCTCTGGTAGTGTAGTGCCTAAGGCATTTGACTGCTTACCAGAAGGCTGGAGGTTCAAACCCACTAGCCACTCCTCAGAAGGAAGACTGGGCAATCTACTTTTGTAGTGATATCACCTCAAAAACTATGAGTTGGATCTGTCTTGACAGCAGTGAGTTTTTGAGTATGACTTGTTCCTTTTTTATTATTTCATGTGAGTGTGTCATATGTCTTTTAGTATGAACTCCTCAAGGACAAAGATCATGTCTTGTAGTTCTTTGCACTTTGCTTTGCACACAACGTGGATTCTTTCAATGACTATTAAGGTAATAATTCAGGCAATACACAGCTATAGTCATGCTATTCATGCCTGGGAAAGTTTTATTCTTTTTCTGTTAGTAATTTCAATGGTCATAAAATTTCAAATATATAAATATTCCTTACGACTGAAATTAATCAGAATTGCTTTTCAAATTTTCTATTTCTACAAAGATCTCAATCTACCAAGAGCTTTACAAACCAAAAAGAAAAAGACCAAATATCCAATAGAAAATTGCAAGTAAGTGATGCATGAGGAAATTAATGGCTCTCCCACTAGTCTGTCAATTTGTTGAACTGTGGTGGCTTCTGTGTTGTGTGATGCTGGAAGCTATGCCGTCAGTTTTTCAAACACCAGCAGGACCACTCAACAGATTTCAGTGGAGCTTCCAGGCTAAAACAGATTAGGAAGAAAGGCCTGGTGATTTACTTCTAAAAATTAGCCAATGAAAACCTATGGATCACAATAGAACACTGTCCAGCTCACGTCCTTTTGGACCCTTATCAGGAGGGACCAATAGCTAGACAAGGACATCATGTTTGGTGAAGCAGAGGGCCAGCCAGGGCCAGGGAGCTAAATTTGCATAGTAGCCACAATGAAAGACTCAAACATGCTGAAAATTGTGACAATGATACAGGACTGGACACTCTTTCGGTTGTACATAAAGTCATCATGAGTCTATGTCAACTTGCCAAGCAGCCAACAACAACAACAACAATAATGAATGGCTACTGAAATATAAGAAGATATTCACCTTTACTTAAAACTAAAGAAGTGCTAATTAGAATGAAATTCCATCTCTCATCTCTGAGGCTGATGAAGATAAAAAAGTTAGAATTGACAGTACACAGTGTAGGCAAATGTGTGGAGAAATAGAAATCTCCACAGACTGTTTTGGGAGTGTAAATTTGTTAAAACCTCTTTAAAAGGCTATTTGGCAATATTTTAAATTTCACAAATTTAAAATTTACCTAACATTAGATTGACAAAGTCCACTTTTAGTAATTCTGCTACATTTCTATGTTAACAAGATGTTCACTACAGTGTTAATACAAAATAGCAAAAGGTCAATTAATGCCCTTCAATAGAGTAATAACCCAAGATTAAGTAGCAAACTTTGGTGGGACTGGGATTTGAATCCAAGCAAGCTAACTCCACGCTTATAAAGGAAGGGCTTTACTGCTGTCAACTGAACTTGCTCAGGGCTATTTCTCCTAAGCTCAAAATCCTCTACAGACATTGTTCTGGTTCTAGGCCAGAGGGGAGAGTAGTTAAGAGTAAGGCATAAATGTCATTGCAGTCGTTAAACAAATCAGCAATAGACACAGGACTAGAATTCCCATCTTGGATTCTCAATCCATAAAGCACTCTGCCATTTCTCATCTCAGTTTTGAGCTGACACACATTTAACTTAGTTACATGTCTGGACACACACACACATACACACACACAAAGTTCTAATGAATCTTTCTGGATATTCTGAAGCAGCTTTGTTTTGAAGTATACTTGATGTAAGATTTATATATTAGATTTACTAAAAACATGTCCATTACCTTGAGGCCTTGGGTGTATATTTAAAGGAAGAACATGGCATATTCAACCCTACAGCTAAGATTCTCTATAAATAGCTAAGGGATGGCCCACCAGGGGATACCAGATCAAAAAGATGATCTGAGAAGATGATGGAATTGGCTTTTCTAACTCAAGGTGTGTAAGCAGAATAGTTACAGAGAATAGTCTGGCTTCCATTCCCTGTAGCTCAAGACTTCACACTTCTTTTAAAAATTCACATGGCATTAGATTTTACAAAGGCGGGTAACACATTCTTCTCCTGTTTGGTTGGAATGATCAAACTTCTATTACATTTGGTCAAAATGTGATTGTCCAAATAGGATGCAAACACAGAAATCTAGGTGCCTAATGAACTCAGGAAGGAAGAATGATTGAAATTATACAAATTGTTCAAAATCATCATTGCTACAATAGGTTCATAATTTCTTATAAGAAGTCAGTGGTAGAAGGGACACTCAGTACACAGAACATAAGGGTTCAGTTTATTTGTCTTTATTTTAAATTTTAAGGCATACCAAAAATATTCTAGGGTTTGAAAAACAATAATAAAAAAAAAGATGAAAAGATAGCAAGAGTGCAAGATTTCAAGATTCATCTCTAAAACCTAGGCAAATATATCAACCTGGATCAGTCTGCAAAAAAGTATGAAAATATAAAACCGTCATAAATTAGTCAGTTGTTCATGGCAGTAATCTATTTGCCTGATGCCAGATGTACCTATGATAGGAAAAACAGGCTACTTTAAAATAGCTAAAAAAATGTTAAGCAGTTATATAAGATAACAGACTTTTTCAAAAGTATCAAATGGGTTGGTATCTTATTAGAGCATGCAGTTTGAAAGAAATGGCTATGATTTAACTTGGACTAATGATAAGTTTTCCTGTTTTAGGAATTCAGTACTCATTTAGGGAACTATAATACCATGCAGTACAAACCCTTTATTAAATAAGTGTATTCATTATCTAAAATAAAATTTTATTCAATCACTGTATTTTTGATAGACTAGACTATTGCACATGGGTAGGAGATAATGGATTAAAGAGAGTGTCCTTGAAGGAGAGAAGCTGCTTCAGACTTCCTCTCTTTACACATTCCCAGGAGACAGTCAGTTTCCCCCACCATCAAGACTTCAGAGGCTGGCAGGGACTGTGAACCATCTCTATGTGGTATAACAAATCAGCCAAGAACCAGCTAACCATGTAAATGGTGAGAAGAAAAAGGAAATCATTACTGTTTAAAATCTCTCCATGTCATATTTTAACCTATTTAGGGTGATCAGCTCAGCTGGCTTTATGGCAACCCAGCCATGTGCATGGTAAGGACTTGTGAGAAGCCATCATCAAAGTCAGTAACTCCTGCTCTCTACAGGCTCTGTTCACTTAGCCTGCTGTATCCATTTCTCTTACTGTTTAACAGAGAGCTAGCAGGAAGAGCCCTTAGGAGAGCCAAGAGAAAGAGTCTAAGATCTACTTGGGAGATATGCACACACAAAACACAGATGGGGGAGGTGCTAATGGATGTTTTCACAGCCTGATACACTTAAGCAAGAGGGAAATCAAGGCTCATTAAAAAAAAAATGCTCACTTTCCCATAACTGCCTACGACATTTTGTGCACTGACAGCATCTTCTAACACACCTTTGTGTTTTGGATGCTGGAATAGGCATCAGCCTAGATTCATCTTGATGCTTTACAATCATTAAATCCTAAATTCTTTTGGGAAGAGCAGGATGGTTAGCAAAATCAAAGAGACAGAATAAAATAATAATAATAAAAAGACTTTGGAACCCAAAATTAAATACTTATGAGAGTACCCCAAACCCTCATCAGTTAAGTAGTTATGTGAGGGTCTATCACCCAATGGCAAAAATTCCTTACATTTCAAATCTTAATGGCTTTTCTCTCCATCATTGTGGATCCCCCTTGGAACCACATTCTGGATGCAGAGAGACTGTTAGGAGGGTCTCTGAGAGATGCTCTTTGGCAGCAGATTTGGAAACTATAATTAAAAAAAAAAAAAAGCACAAAACATTCACTAGAACAAGTTCTGTAAAAAGATGGCTATGCTACTTACCATGTATTTAATAGCCATTTGCATTTATTTACACTCAAGAATCAGGTCACCATATTGACACACCTATTTTTATTAAAACCTGAGAAAGTGAAAGATAGAACAAAGAGGGAGAGAACAACCTCAAAGATTTGCTAAGAGCCAAATCAGCAGCCCTCATGCCACAAAAATATTTCAGAAATGATTCCTCCCACAGAGATGATTTAGAATGGTCACAAAGGGACATGGTTCTTGCTTAGACAGGAGTGCCTTATGCTCATTTCTTGAACCTCTGCGTTATTTCTCCACTTTTCAACACATGAGTAAAGAGGACAAAGGACAGCTACTCACCTTCTAAATAAAGGAGTCCCTTGGTTAGTCCTGGAGCTCTGATGGCACAATGGTTAAGTTATTCAGCTACAAGCCAAAAAGGCCGGTTGTTCAAACCCACCAGCTGCTCCATGGGAGAAAGATCAGGCCAGTCTGCTTCCATAAAGATTTACAGCCTTGGAAACCCCATGGAGGCAGTTCTACTCTTTCCTATAGGGTCACTATGAGTTGGAATAGATTTGATGGCAGTAGGATTTTTGTTGTCTTGTTTAGAACAGCACTGCTTCTAGGCCTCAGTCAAGGAATCCTCCCCCCCCCCAACCCCTGGGACTCAAATGCAGTGCTGAAATACTTTTTCTAGGCACCATGTGAGAATGGTTTGAGAGGTGAGAGGGAAGTGGAGAGTCCTGAAATCTACACTGCACTGACACTCACCTTCATACCGCCCAGGGGTGGGCAGGGGATTTTGGGGTGGTATGAAGGCTGGCAATCTGCTCTGATGAAGATTCTCAAAAACTCACTGCTGTGGAGTGGGACCCAACTCATAGTGACTCCTCCTTGGGTTTCTGAGGTGATATCACTGCAGAAGTAGATTGCCCAACCTTCCTTCCCAGGAGTGGCTCGTGGGTTTTGAAGCACCAGACCTCTGGTTAGCAGTCAAATGCCTTGGGCATTATGTCACCCGGGCTCCCTGGATAAAGATTACAGCCTAGAAAATCCTACAAGGCAGTTCTACTCTGTCACATGGGGTGCTGTGAGTTGTAATGTGCTTGAAGGCACCTACTTACAACAAAATGGCTCTGTCAACATACTCTACTGCATACAATGCTCCCCACTTCAGCCTGGAATTAAGATTCTTTTGAAAAGTTAGTGAGTCACTGTTTTCACATGAAGGGAACCATTCATGATAATAGGTGCTTCAGGGTCCTAAGGACAGAAGTAGGCTGAGCTCCCAGGCAGCAAGCACTTGTTTCTATTTTTATCCAGACCAGTGTTTGCCCAGTTGAAATGCCTAATATATGCACCTTTAAGTCCTTTACTCAGGCTTTTATTGACTGCAAACAACAGAGAAGTATTACATTACTTTTCCATTTTCTTAATGCTAGAAAAGGAGTAGCTTTAAAAAAAAAATTTCGTCTCCATATTCTGAATTGGGGTTTAGCTCTTGATAATTTAGACTGTATGAAACCCTAGGTTGTGGAGCATTGCTTTATTAGTTTATTACAGAACAAAGCCCCTTTCCAGAATAAACAAACTTGCAGTCTAGACCATGGAGGCTTGAAGGATTAAAGTAAGGCTCAAAAGACCCATGTTTTAAAGAACTCACCATGAAAACAGTGTAGAGGCACACAGGGGCTACAGATACTACAGACAGTCTCCGGGTTACCAATGAGCTCCACTCCTAACTGTGCTTTTAAATGGATTTTGTAGTTAAGTTGGAACAGGTGCATACAGTTCCTGTTTAGCCTTACTTTCGTGCAAGAAAAGGCTTGAAGCCTTTTCAATGATTTTAAAGCATGTGCACAAGTGAACATGATTGTGATGAAGAATTTGCTGTGAGTAGGGGTTTGTTTAGGAGCTCTGGTAGCTAGTGCCTAAGGCACTTGACTGCTAACCAGAAGGCTGGCAGTTCAAACCCACCAGCCACTCCTCAGAAGGAAGGTTGGGCAATCTACTTCCATAGTGATACTGCCTCGGAAACCAAAGGAGGGGTCACTATGAGTCGGAAAAGACTCGATGGCAGTGAGAGGTTAGAAAGGGCAAGTGTGAATTGTCAGTAAGTTAGACATGTGTAACCTGGGGACTACTTGTACTTGTGAAGATAAATGAGATAATGGAAATGAATGTATACAAATGCAAGTCATCATCATTATTATTACAGAAAACAATCTAGAAATGAGAGTGAGGGAGGAGGTGCATCCTAGAGGATCTGGGGAGTAGGAACCAGCCTGGCCATACAAAAGCAACACCAGTTGAATAAAAAATCACTGAATGCTGACTGACTATATGCCTGACTCTACCAAGATGATTTAAGATCTTTAGTTTGACACCTAGCAAATTTCAACAAGATACAGAAGATGTTCAAAGAACTAGAGAAGCTCAAGTGTATTACTTCTGCTTGTTGTGTGTGGTGAGTGGAGGTGGGGAAGGGAGGGGAGTTTGGAACTCTCATAAAAAGAAAACTGACACTTAAAAGCTCAATTGCATAAGACTTTACCAAAAGAATGACAGAGGAGGAAGCATATCGAGGGACACTGATATAGAAAGTGTACCAAGTGGCTGAGAAAATACACACAGTGTCACAGGAGTGCACAAAACATATGGAAAGTGCTGGGAGGTAAGTTTGAAAAATAAGTTGGTATCACTGTGTAAAGGGATTTGGATTTTATCATGTAGGCAGTAGAGGTAATCCCCTACTTATGACATATTCAAGTTATGATGAACCCCACTTACAGACTTTTTTTGATACATCTTATCATTAGTAATAGGAGCTCTGGTAGCATAGTGCCTAAGGCACTTGACTGCTAACCAGAAGGCTGGCAGTTCAAACCCACCAGCCACTCCTCGGAAGGAAGGTTGGGTAATCCTACTTCCTTAGTGATAACTGCCTCGGAAACCCAAGGAAGAGTCGCTATGAGTCAGGGCCGACTCGATGGCAAATAACAACAACAACAACATCATTAGTAATATGTACTATATATAGTGTTGCAGCCCGTAATTTGCTGATGTGATCATTCTCAGATGTTTACTCACAGATGTTCAATGTTATGATTTATAAAGATACTGATAATAAAAGACAATAATAATGAAGATAAAACAAACAAACAAAAAAGATATTCGACTTAGGTCAGAACTGACTTATGATACATTGGTTGGAATGGAACCCCATTGTAAATTGTGGACTAACTATAATGAAGGAAGGTATGCTGCTTTGTATTCTCTCAATATTTCTTTACCTTGTTCTCTTATCTATTTTCTCACTTTCATCTATACAATTTTTCCAATCTGGTCATTTCCATCAGCCAAAGTGCTCCTTAAAGGCCATCTTTTCTGGAGGATCAAGAGATTTTCTAGTGACCCCATACTTGAATTGGTAGTCTGGATGTCCTAGACCTTATATGAGCTCTGTCATCCATTTGATGCATCGTTTGGGGCAAGTCACTTTTGCAATTTGTGAAGAAATGACAATAATGGTCACTTACAGAGATCTTGTCAGCCAATGTGTGTTGAGGCCTCAAAACACAAAACAAAAGTAATCATCGACTGACTAGGGGAGTAAAATGTGTTTACAAATGGACATAAATCCCTTTCTCTGGCCTATGCATTCTCTATTTTTTTTTTTTTGTATCTGAATTAAAATAATGCCTATCAATTATGGATCACAGCCAAGCAGTTAAAGGCAAGTTATGAGATTAATTGGAAATGCACAGCATTCCTTGGAGAAGTTTCAAGAGGAACCTTTATTGATTCATGTTTATATATCACAGGGAATAATGAAAATCACATTTACCCTTTATTCAAAATAAACCCTGATCACATCTATTGAATAGTTCCACTCAACCTTTGACTATGGTAGAAAAGCTGAAGGACACCGCAGAATATGCATCCAAACAACTAGGTGGTGGAAGAATGGACTACAGCATTTTCTACTCTTGTGAACTAACTTGAAAATTAGAAGTAAATATACATACCTCCGAGCTCTAACTCTGTCTTCAGTATGTTAATAAAAAGCTATCATGTTGACCAACAGACCATTTTTATTGTCTTTAGCATTCATTCTTCTAAAATGTGTGGCAATTTACTTGGGAAAATCAGCCAGTGAAAACCCTGAGGATCACAATGGTCCCATTTGCAGTTGATCACGAAGGTGGTGCAGGACCAGACAGTGTTTCCTTCCATTGTGCATGGAGTCATCATGAGTTGGGGGCTGACTTGATGGCTGCTAACAACAGCAACAACAGGGGGAAAAAATCCATTATATAATTTTAGTTATGGAAAAACCATTGCTGGAGAAGCAGTGAAAATGAATTAGTTAAGAACAAAGGCTCTGGTGTCAGACTGTGCAGGTTCAGGTCCTGGTTCTCCGATTTGTCCTTACCTCCTTATCTAAACCATTTAACTCTCTTTACGTTTTAGAGGATCACTGTGAGGATTAAAGGAGATAATGCAGGTAAATGCACACTTACCTTTGTCGTTGTGTGCCATTGAGTCGATTGTGACTCATATTGACCCTATAGCACAGAGTAGAACTGTCCCATAGGTTTTCCAAGGTGGTAATCTTTATTGAAGCAGATCACCAGGTCTTCTCCCACAGTGGCTGGTGGGTTCAAATTGTCAACCTTTCAGTTAGCTGGGTGCATAACAAGGGCTCCGTTTTTAGCATGGTAGTAGATAAAAATAACAATCTCATATGTAGAAACAACATTCTCTGCTAAGTACTGGGCCTCAAAATAAATGATAAGAGCTTCAGGATACTTGCTACTCTTTCCACTGGGAATGAAGTGAGTTGACAGGGCAGTCCTATGGAATGTCAAACACAACTCTCAACTATAGCTCTGGTCAGTGGACAAGAAATGATAACGCTGACATAACTGATAAACCACAATGTTAGAAAAATCAGTCCATTTACAAGTTTCAATCAGTAGGTCAGAAGAAGCTGGCTTTTCACAATTCAAGCTGGGAACTAAAAGTTGAGGGAGTGTGTTGACGGAATATTTTTGAATCCTTAAAGCAAAACACATGTTTATAGTAGGGAGAAAAGTTTACTTTGGGTCTCACTGCTTAACAAAATAGCTGTGAAAGGTATTAAAACTTTTAGTTCAGCTTGGCACCAGTGAGAGAAAGACTATCAGAGGGTGCTGGAAACAGTGTGAAGAGCTCACTCAGCAGAATCATGGTGTCTTGTTTGGTGATATAAGTTCAAAGCCAGCATGCCACATGGATAATCTCTTCTCTAGGTACTAGAGCCAGTGTGGGTATCTTATCTATTTGTTCTTCTGGTAATATCTGGAACCTTAAAATGCAAAACCAGAAAAACAATGAGTTTTCACTATTGACATTGCACAGAGCAGGTGCATAATCCACAATAGTTGAATCCATTCATCTATGACTGCCAAGTCATTTTCTTTGGAAGTTGGATGGAGATAATACACTCTCGCACCTTGTACTCAGGTGCTCATTATGCCTGGTGCTATGGTATGTTTTGCCTGGAGTTCTCCATGATCATACCAAATGGAACTAATGCTAAAATATTTCCCAAGCTCCCCATTTTTCTGTTTTTAAATCTTAGCTGGAAGACTACTTTTAACAGATTGAAAATGAAAAATGCTTTCCCTTAGATCTGGAAATGATTTTCAGGTTAGTTGCTTATAATAAAACAAAGGAACACAATGCTAAAGAAACATTTAAGATAAAAATCAAATGATGATAAAAAGCCAGCAACATCAGAAGTCATCTGCTGTTAATTTGATGGTGTTAATCAGAGAGGGCAGTCATGTCATACTGTATATTGTGAAAATGGGATCTGAAGAAATTTTAAGTATATATTTTTATTAATAAATTACAAAAGCACACGAATAAAACAAAAATCTTTTCACAGTATCATCCAACTTGTAAGTACAATACAAATTTTTCATATGGCAGAATTTCCTCCTTAAACTTAGAAATTCTCTTGTAACTAAAATTGTCATGAAGTTGCCACATTAGACTAATGACCTTTAGTTATAATTGCATAACTGAATTTTAAATTGTCAGGAAAGCAGAACTGAAATTCATAAAATTTGCCAAGAGAATAACTTTTTGATACACATTTGACAATCTGAAAAAGACCACAGCTTTAAAAAAAAAAAAAAGAACATGCTATTGCATTATCCAAGAGCCAAACAAGCACTTGAATACTCTTCTTAAAAGCACTTATCCCCCATGATCTCAGGATTAAAAAATAGCTCAGCCACTTTTGTTGAATTTGGAGTACTATTTGCTTTAGTGTCTTTTAAAGTAACATTTTGTCAGTGATGATTTTGACATGAATCTTATACCCAATATAAAGCTCATTGATAGCTCACCTCTATTGTAATGAAGTTTAATAACTCAGGCAAAAACAAACCACAGCACCAGGCATTCACAATGATGACTAATCTTCAATCCTTAATTAAGAGTGTGGAAGAAAAGAAAATGGAAGAAAAGAAAATAACTGGGTAATTATTAATTATTGTAAAATAATTGTAGTGCATAGGAGTTATGTAATTTGAATATGTATAGATGAAGAAGACTATCTGCCTCTGAATTATTCCACATTAAAAACTGTTGACACTAGAGGCAAGTATTGACCGAAGTGGGGCTGATCAATATTCAACCTTCAGGGTCAAAGGACTTCATGTTTGGTGCAATAAGCAACTTAGTTTAGATATGACTGTGTTTCAGCAAAGTAACAACTATTAAGGGTCAGGCAAGGTTTCTATTATAAACTTTAGTTTGGGGAGGCTTGCATAGTTCCAGAGTCTCCAAAGACACTAGATAGTATGATTCAAGCAAGATGATAGCTTGGAAATAAATAAAAAGAAAGTGAGTCATTAAACTAAAGGTTTAGAAAGTAAATTATTCCCAGTGTTTTTTCCATTCTCCAGACTCAAAACCCATCTTTTCTTACCATCTTCACAGACCTTTTATGAAATCTTTAGATGAGAGGTAAATCTCTTTAGAGTTTTTTAATGGCTTGAAATCTTTACTTTTGAAAATTATCTAGCACATGCAAGTAGGCTATAAATTATAAATACTACCAAAGGGAGCTCTGTATCTATTCAACCAGATATGGTTCAATGAAATCTCAGAAACACCCTCTACACTTTCCACTTAGTTCTGTGCATAATGTTAGTAACACATGGAAATCATTATTCTCCCCTCAAACATATTTGATCGTTTGGCCCACCGAATTGCTTCAGGTTAGGTTTTTTCCAGCAAATTTAACTTTTTATATAACTAAGAAATAGAGTTTTAATTATTTACTTTAAAATTTGTGTTATGACTTAAAAAATAATAAAGTAAATGCAACATATATTAAATATCTTGTAATAATAAAATAAATGATGAAACAATAAATACATAATTACATAGAAGCATGTATTGCCTGGCCTAGAATTTAACAACATAATTGTTTTATTGTTATTCTTTAAAGTTGATAGGGCTAACATGAAAAAAATGCAAGATTATGGGATTTGGGTTTGAAAGAAAGGACTGTATATCTGAACATTAAAAGTTAGCTGAAGTATGAACTCAAGTAATTTCTATTTATACTGACCCCATATAAACAAAACTTCTGAATCTTCACATCTTTTCTTGGGCAGGCACTAAGTGCTCTGCCCTCTTGTGACCTTTCTTCTCGCATTTAGAATGTATAGATACATTCAAACAACAGAAGTGGGCATTGATCAGTCAGGGAAGAAGCCATGCACTTTCAGTTTCCATTACATTAAACAAAATACTCATTAGTGCTTGGCATTTTCCCAAGCAGACACAATCTAGGTGTCCACTGAGGCCTCATTGTGCAGTTAAGAAGTTTAAAAAGACCTTCTAGACATCAGCTAGGGACAATTAAGAGATGGGTAAAACTATTCCAGGGTAAGAGACTGGAATTACTGGAAACAAACACACATAGAAAATCACTGCAAACTAGACAAACTTATCTTTATCTTTAAGTTCAGTTAGATATTCAAGGAGAGAGAGCCGAAAGATCTATCTGCTTAATAATCATTACTTTCCTTAATGAAACCAACCACAATGCACTTTACTATGGGAATCTTCAGTCATATTAAAACCAAACCACATTGAGATATGCGATAGAAAAACAATAATCTGATGGAAACTTGTCATCACAGCTTAACTCTTCTTGTCATTTACTCAACAAGAAAACAAAGTGCTACTATTATTAAGGGATCCTAATAATGTAAGTCAGCTTTGAGCTAACTTACAGTAAAACTGCTGAAATGTATTTTGTTGCTAAATATCCATCCCCAGATCCCAAACAGCTTTTAGAAAATGTTACTGAGAGCAACTACTTATATGCAGACTGATTAAACTTTTTTCACAAATACTTACCTTCCTTCCTCTCTCCCTTCCTCACTCTCTCCCTTCCTCCTTCTCTGGCTCCCTCCCTTCCTCCCTTCCTTCTTTTCTTTCCCCTTCCTTAGATCTTTCCTTTCTTCTATCCATCCATCCATCCAGAAAACATTTATTAAGTACTACCTGCCAGGCAAGGAACCCTGGTGGTACAGTGGTTAAGGACTCTGCTCTTATGCTCCTAGCTGAAATGTTGGTAGTTCGAGTCCACCAGCCACTTTGCAGGAGAAAGATGTGGCAATCTGCTTTGGCACTATGCCATCAGAGCTCCCTCTTAAAGATTATAGACTTGGAAATCCTATGGGGCAGTTCTACTCTGTCCAATAGGATTGCTATGAGTTGAAATTTCCTCGAGGGCAACTGATATCTGCTAGGCACTGTGCCAAGTGTGGGAGTTACAGTGGTAAGCAAGACAGACAAAGCGTAGGTGTACATGAAGATACAGGCTAACATGTGAAGCAAAAGCCTTTAGGTGATCTCTGTTGCTATCAGTATTAAAGCAATTCTATATGAGAAATTTTCGTGCAAGACCAATACAGTGAGTTAACTTTAAAGATAATTTGTGTAACTATTCCTCACTCCCTTCTCTGCATGGTGAGGGATGGAGAATGAGAACAAAGCCTTTTCATGCCCAAACTTCTCTTGTTTTAGGGAGACGTTTAGCTTTCTGCTTTGGCTGATGCAATCTAATCTCCTAGCAAGTTGTGCGAACAAATGTTAAATATAAACTCTTTCTGAAAAGAATGCTGTGTAATCTATTCACAAAGGAATGTATGAAAGAATCAGCAAAAGGAAAGCACATATGCTTAACATGAAAACCTCCTTGAAGTGGCCACAACATACTCTTCCTGTTTTTTAACTCAAAGACACCATTCTATCAGTACTTAACACAGATCTTTAAATCCCAGAGCTAATAATGCTTCCTGGCTACAGCTGGATGGATCTGACATGCAGCATATAGTAGAAAACCTCACAGGGGATAAGGTTCCTAACAGTCAACTAAGAGTTCAAATCCCCAAAGAGGTGCCCTTGGTATGCAGAGCACTTAACCCTTCGACCAGCACCAACATGACTATTCACAAATTATTGATGTCCCTAAATCCCTGGCAGATTGCAGACAGTTCTTGTATCCATTGAAGTCAAAGCATATAGCCACTAATGGGATGGATTAAAAAAAATACATACACACATTCAGTCTGTGCTACACGAATGTAAAGCCACTGAAATGCTAGAAGGTGATTGAACTGGACGGAACACTGTTAAATACATGCTTAGCCTCATGTTATGGATCATTTCCATTGACATCTATCTGCATCCTCGGTACAGTTTAATTAAAGCTGTCTGGAACAAGTCTGCCCTCTAAATGATCGGCAGTGAAATGAAAAGGTGAAACATGAGGAGGCTTGAGGCCTTTTTTTGTAAAGTACTTAAATGACTGTCTCTGTGGTTGAGAACAGCAGCAGGGAAGAAATTCATTTTTAAAATTAGCCAGCCATTAGACTTTTATGTAAGAAAATGTCATCTTGGAACACCAGACACTGAGTTAGGTAATACTAGATCTTCAAAATTCAAACAGGGTCATATTCTGGTCCCAAATAGACACACTTTTTGGTCTTAAAGCAGTAAATCCTACAGCAAATTTTATTTATAATTTATTTTGAAAAATATAGCCCCTCAAATTGAACAATTGTGTCTAAAATAGTCCCTTTCTTAACTAGATGGCAAGAGTATTATCTAATTAATTTGATTTTATTGCATATAGGATAATAGCATGGCAATTGAAACATTTATTGAATATCCTTGATAGTTGCAGCACTGTCAAGGTGCTGGGGAAAACAAAATAAACAAAATATGAATTCAGAACATAAATATGTGGGGTAGAGTTAAGAGATTGAATCCTAATAACTCATTGTAGCTGTTTCTTTTCTGTGGCATTTCCTCCCCTTTATTATGATTCTACTTAAAGGGATATAAGCTATATATTTTTAATATATTAGAATTAGTTGTACCTTATAAAAGAGTCCAAAGGATTATGTCATGTTTAAACATTTCATTCATTAACACAAATCCACAGTCATGTGGGCTTATCCAATTCATTTAATTTATTTGGTATCAATTTCAGATGTTGTTAGATGCCATTGGGTCTGTTCTGACCATAGCAATCCTATGTAAAACAGAGTGAATGCTGCCAAGTTTTGCATCATCCTCACAATTATTGCAATGTTTGAGCCCTTTGTTACAGTCACTGTGTGTGGTAGTTAAATTTGTATGTCAACATGGGCCTGATTGAGTGGCTGGGCAGCTGGTGGTATTTACTCCCCATAATAAGACTGGCAATCAACTCCATGGTGGGATTTACCACAAGCAGCTGAGTAGCTGCCTTTGGGATGTAGTCTGCTTCCTGTATATAAGGAGAAGCCTTGGGGATAGTCTATAGCTTATGACATGTTTGGACCCTGCGTGTAGTTGTGTCATTGTTCAGCAGCAGCCTGCCATGCTCTGCTGAACTTCGGACTTACAATGGACTTGAATGAATGGCCTGCCATGTGGTTTGGTAACATGGGGACTGTGCCTTTTTACTTGTCAACCATGGGCTTGTCAGCCTCAGCAGCCAGCAGCTGTCTGAATGAAGAAAAGCCTCTAGCGCCAGTGGGCCAGGAACAGGAGGCAGAGCTGAACCCCAAGGTTGAGGGGCTTTCACCCAGCCCTTAGGGCCTGGCACTTTGAACTTGGACTTAAAGCCTCCAAACTATAAGAGAATAAACTCCTGTGTGTTAAGGTCATCTCATTTGTGGTATATTCTTGTCAGAGTGGCACTAGGTAACCAAAATACTATGTCAATCCATCTTGCTGAATGTCTTATTTTTCGCTAACCCTCTGCTTCACCAAGCATGATGTCCTTCAGTGTAGACTGGCCCCTTCCAATAACATGTCCAAGCATGTGAGACAAAGTCTTACGATACTCACTTCTGAGGATCATTCTGGCTATTTCATGTAGAATATATGAAACCCATGGGTTTTTCTACAGGAGCTCTGGTGACGTAGTGCCTATGGCATTTGACTGTTAACCAGAAGTCTGGCAGTTCAAACCCACCAGCCACTCCTCAGAAGGAAGGTTGGGCAATCTACTTCCACAGTGATACCACCTCGGAAACCCAAGGAGGGGTCGCTATGAGTTGGATCCTACTCGACGGCAGTGGGTTTGATTTTGGTTTTGGTTAGGTTTTTCTCCAGCCTCAATGACGTCAACCAAAAAAAAACAAAAAAAACAAAAAAAACTGTCTTTGAAGAGGTTTCCATTATAACACATTCATCCAGGCTGGTAAAAGGTTAATAAAAACAAAAAAGCACCCCTAAATTCACTTAGGATGCTATTCAGGTGTGCAGATTACCTTTGTCTTGATGCCTATCAGAAATAAGGTCAGACTTAGAAGCTGTTATACTGAAACAAGTAAGTCTAATAACCAGAGCAACACTTACCAAGAGTTCAGTGTGTATTGGTGCTGTGGGAACTCCAAGAAATAGAAGGCAAGCATAAGTAGCCTGAAAAAAATTATGAATTGGAAGATGTACATGTTGGAAATCATCAAAGAAGGATAGAATTGGATTAGTAAAAATGGGGTTGATGTTGAAGACTTTCTAAGGAAGATGAAATTTAAGCTGGACTTTGAGGAATGATGTCAGATATCCAGGCCAAAAATATCATGACAGGCACATGAGGGGTAAGGAATCAGGTAGAAAATTGCCCTTCCTTGAGTTGATGCCTTGTGTTGAGGACTAAATTAGTTGGGGTCTCATTAGGATTACTAAACTGCTTTAGGTATTTAAAATAGAAGACATTTACTACAGGGAATTGATTTCACAGTTGACAAACAGGAGGTAGTATAGCAATTTAGAGATTACAAGTAGTCCCTGACTTGCAACAGGAGTTCCACTTCAATGACTCCATTGTAAAGTAGGTTCTGACATAAGTCAAATACTTCATGTAAAAATTTTTATTTTTCATTATTATTGCCTTTTACTATTAATATCTTTATAAATCCAATCTTTATTTGTCTTTGGATATTAGAAATATTACATATAAACTTACAGATATATTTTAATACATACATACAAAAATACACAAAATATATAAATTTACTCCCACAATGAAGAAGAATTGGATGATGTTGGGATTTTGTCAATTGTGGTAACAACTCCACTTGCAGAAGGTTCTGGAACTTCTGGATTAACCCTGGGGATGGGGATGGCATTTCTAGTCAGAAAATTAGTGAGAGTTGTTTTTATGATTTTTTTTTTTTTGTCTTCATATATTTCATAGTGACATCTCAGACTTCCCAAATCTGCCTATTGACTTCAGCAGAGCAATTAGCATTTGGGTCTATGCTTTCAAGCACCTGAAGCCCCTCATTTAGACTGGAACAAACTCCAGCTAATCCTTTCACTGTAAAATTTTTATTTTTATTTTTTATAACTTTCTCCTTCTTCATCTTCATTATTATTTTCTTCTTCAGCATTTCTTTCCTCTTCAAAATCCATTAAGTCATGGTCTGTCAATTTCCCTTCTTTGTGATCTATGAGCTGTTGCATGTCGGTGATAACAAGTTCTAAATTCAGTGTTCTTGCCATATGGATGATTTTTCCATTAATCTCTTCCATCATATTATCTTGATCAAGTGCTGAGAGTGTGTTCACACAACTCAGCACTTTTTCCCATATCCCCTGCATGCATTTCCCAATAAATTCCCCCCAGGAAGATGCAATGTTCCAGATACACTGACAGTCAAAAGTGCAGTTCTTTGTAACTTGAATATATTGTAAGCCAGGGAGCAACTGTAATAACTTTAGGAAACTGCTAACAACCCTTGGGTTGGAAGGACAAGGGAAAATACAAAGTTTCTGAAGCTCAGAGATCACAGCCACCCACTGGAGGATGGAACAAGAGAAGGTCTATCCTGTGGGAGTTGGAACAATGGAAAAATAAAAATGCCACTGCTAAAGATCTGTATGAAGCAGAGAGAAGAAAATCTTGGCTTCTGCCTGTCTGTCATCCTCCAATCTCCCACTGATGTCTCTCATTGGCCAAATCCAGGCAGAAACTAATAAGCAGCCTAGGGAAAACAATTTGTAGGGGTTGATCTCCCACTGATACAGAGCAGAGTAGAGGAAAGCAATGAATATTGGTAAGTGCAAACAGGAAAATGATCAGCAGAAAGCTAAACTACTCACTGCCATCAAGTGGGATCCGACTCATAGTGACCCCTTTTTGGGTTTCCGAGGCAGTATCACTACGGAAGTAGATCACCCAACCTTCCTTCTGAGGAGTGGCTGGTGGGTTTGAATCCATAGGTTTCTGGTTAGCAGTCATATGCATTAAGTACAGCAGGACCCTATTATAAGATGGGTTTTAAATATCAGGGAGAGATGTTTAGACCAAATAGACAAGATGACCTTGACATTCCTCCACTTGGGTATTTGTCTTTTCCTCTTAAATCTGGGCTGGTCTGTGACTGCTTTCATTAATAGAAGCAATGCTGTCCCAGTTTTGGAACTAGCCTTTAAGGGGACTGGCAGAATCCATCTTGGTATTTTGAAACACTGAATTGTCATGTAAGAAGTTCAAACAACTTGCCAAAGAGACCATGTGGAGAGGCCCTGAGACTGTAGGGGCAGACAGAGGGGCCTAACTGAATGTATTGTCCAGCTGTCTTCATCAAGGCACCTAGCATGTGAGCAAAGCTTCCTTGAGTCCTCTGGATAAACCCAGGTTCCAATTAATTCCAATTACTGACTCTGGTTAACACTACATGATATAGAAGAATCACCGAGCTGAGCATTACCCTAATTTCTGATCTACAAAATCATGAATTATAATAAAATTGTTATTTTAAATAACTAAGTTTGGGGACATTCTGTCATATAGCAATAGATAATTAGAGTGCAGGCTATGCAAAAATACGAGACTGTTGTGATAAGGCTTGCAATTAGAGCAATAGCAGTAGGAATGGAAAAGAGGTACACATTTTGAGAAAAGATTCTGAGTTCTTTGTATTTGTAATCAGTGGACATTTATCCCCTCTATAAAAGGCCTCCTCGGAAGAAAGGTTGGGCAATCTACTTCTGTAGTGATACCACCTCGGAAACCCAAGGAGGGGTTGCTATGAGTCGGGTCTGACTCGATGGCACATAACAACAACATAAAAGGCCCGAGAGTAAAGATTTTTAGCTTTGCATGCCTTGTGCTTTTTGTTACTACTACCCATCTCTAACATTATAGGGGAAAAGAAGCCATGTTAGTCCTGTTGTTAGGGTTGCTAAGTCAATTCTGAAGCACAGTGACCCCATGTGATAGAGAACTGCCCTATAGAGTTTCCTTGGTTATAATCTTTATAAGAGGAGATCACCAGATCTTTCTCTCATGGAGCTATTGGGTGGCTTCAAACCGCGAACCTTTCAGTTAGCAACTGAGTAATTAACTATTGTGCCACCAGGGATCCTTGCAAAATAAGCCACATATACATGTAAATGAATGTTCATGGTTTGTGTTTTAATAGAACTTTACTCACAAAAACAGCCGTTGGGCAGTGTTGGCCCTTGAGCCATAGTTTGCTGACCAATGGTTTATAATGTCTGAGATGCTGAGGAAAATTCAACTGAAGATATATTATATATAGATAACACATAGGAATGGAGCTCTGTGACAAGTCAGGGCTGGAGATGTTGATTTGAGAATAGATAATATAAGCCGTGAAGAATCAGACAACCATATGACCTACTATGTCGGGAATGACAAATTGAAGAGGAATGGTGTGGCATTCATCATCACGAACAATGTTTCAAGATCTATCCTGAAGTACAATGATGTCAGTGATAGAATAATATCCATTCACCTACAAGGAAGATCAGATAGTACTACTATTATTCAAATTTATGCACCAATCATCAAAGCCAAAGACGAGGATATTGAAGATTTTTACCAACTTCTGCAGTCTGAAATTGACCAAACATGCAATCAAGATGTGTTGATTATCACTGGCAATTGGAATGCAAAAGTTGGAAACAAAGAAGAAACATTGGTAGTTGGAAAATATGGCCTTGGTGATGGGAATAATGCTGGAGATCGCATAATATCACAGAATTTTGCAAGACCAAGACTTATTCATTGTAATACATTTTTTCAACAACACAAATGATGGCTATACATGCGGACTTTGCCAGATGGAGTACACAGGAATCAGATCGACTACATCTGTGAAATGAGGCAATGGAGAAGCTCAATATCTTCAGCCAAAACAAGACCAGGAGATGATTGTGGAACAGAGCATCAACTGCAAGTTCAAGTTGAAGTTGAAGAAAAGTAAAACAAGTCCATAACAGCCAAAATATGATCTTGATTACACCTCTCCTGAATTTAGAGACTGTCTAAAGAATAGCTTTGATGCATTTAACACTAGTGACCAAAAACTAGAGGAATTGTGGGATGACATCAAGAACATCATCCATGAAGAAAGCAAAAGAACATTAAAAAGACAGGAAGGGAGGAAAAGACCAAACTGGATGTCAGAAGAGACTCTGAAAGTTGCTCTTGAACAGAGAGCAGCTAAAATAAATGGAGGAAATGACAACATAAAAGAGCTGAACAGAAAATTTCAAAGAGCAGCTTGAGCAGACAAAGTCAATTATTATAATGAAATATGCAAAGACCTGGAGTTAGAAAACCAAAAGGGAAGAACACGCTCAGCATTTCTCAAGCTGAAAGAACTGAAGTAAAAATTCAAGCCTCGAGCTGCAATGTTGAAAGATTCTATGGGCAAAATATTGAATGATGTAGGAAGCATCAAAAGAAGATGGAAGAAATACACAGAGTCACTGTAGCAAAAAGAATTGGTCGATGTTCATGTATTTCATGAGGTGGCATATGATCAAGAACCAATAGTACTGAAGGAAGAAGTAGAGGCTTCACTGAGGAATTGGCAAAAAAAAAAAAAA
>NW_006921655.1:9131368-9143826 GCF_000298275.1 Orycteropus afer afer | reverse complement strand
TGTCTGTATTTATTGGTTTCCCTTTTCTTTGTTGAAGAGGGTCTGTGCAATCCTTCTGCCTAGTCCGCCATCTTGCCCCGCCTCCGGCACTCACTTCTTTATGCCAAGAAATTTGGAAGACAGCTACCTGGCCAACTGACTGGAAAAGATCCATATTTATACCCATTCCAAAGAAAGATGATCCCAAAGAATGTGGAAATTATCAAGCAATATCATTAATATCACACACAAGTAAATTCTTGCTGAAGATAATTCAAAAACTGTTGTAGCAGTATATTGACAGAGAACTTCCAGAAATGCAAGCTGAATTCAGAAGAGGACGCGGAATGAGGGATACTATTGCTGATGTCAGATGTATCTTGGCTGAAAGCTAAGACTACCCAAAAGATGTTTACTTGTGTTTGATTGACTGTGCAAAAGCATTCTACCGTGTGGACCATAACAAATTACGGGTAACACTGAGAAGAATGGGAATTCCAGGATACTTGATTGTGGTCATTAGGAATCTGTACATAGACCAAGAAGCTGTTGTTCAAACAGAACAATGGGATACTGCATGGTTTAAAACCAAGAAGGAAGTGCATCAGGGTTGAATCATGTCACCACACTTATTCAATCTGTATGCTGAACAAATAATCCAAGAAGCTAGACTGTATGAAGAAGAGCATGGCATCAGGATTGGAGGAAAGCTCGTAACAACCTGAGATACACAGATGACACAATTTTTCTTGCTGAAAGTGAGGATGACTTGAAACACTTACTGATGAAGATTAAAGACTTCAGTCTGCAGTATGGATTACAATTCAACATAAAGAAAATGAAAATCTTACAACTGGACCAATAAGTAGCATTACAATAAATGGAGAAAAGATTGAAGTTGTTAAAGATTTTGTGTTATTAGTTCCACAATCAACACCAATGGAAGCAGTCAAGACATCAGATGACACATCGCACTGGGCAAATTTGCTGCAAAAGACCTCTTTCAAGTGCTGAAGAGTAAAGATGTTTCCTTGAAGACTAAGGTGTGCCTAACCCAAGCCATGCTATTTCCAATCATGTCATATGCATGTGAGAGCTGGACAATGAATAAGGAAGACCAAAGAAGAGTTGATGCTTTTGAGTCGTGGTATTGGTGAAGAATACTGAAAGTATAACAGACTGCCAAAAGAATGAACAAATTTGTTCTGGAAGAAGTGCAGCCAGAATTCTTACTCCTTGGAAGCAAGAATGGCCAGATTTTGTCTGACCTACTTTAGTCATGTTGTCGGAAGGGACCATTCCCTGAAGAACCATATCATGCTTGGTAAAGTGGAGGGTCAATGAAAAAGGGGAAGGCTCTGAATGAGATGGAGTGACACAGTGGAAGCAACGATGGGCTCAGGTATAGCAAGGATTGTGAGGGTGGCACAGGACTGGGCAGTGGTTCCTTATGTTGTACACAGGGTCACTATGACTGGGAGCTGACTTGACGGCATCTAGCAACAATATTCTGAAAGAGGGACAAGAACACTAGGGTTTATCTTCCTAAGCTGCTTCTACTTCTTTCTTTTAAATGATATTAGGACAGTTGGTAAACATATTCATCAGCTAAGGCAATCTATCTATAGTTACTTTAATCTGTCTATAACTTGGGTCCACTGAACCAGGGAACTTACAAGCTGGAGAAACCCAAGAATAAAATCAATTTTATTTTGAGATAAAATAATTGTGGTTCTGTTTCCACTATCAATGGTTTTCAAATTTGTGCAATTTCAAATCAATCTGTTTTGTGAGTAAATTACACTTTTCTAGAACCATTTTTCCCAAGAGTGGCTAATACTATTCTAGTTTTTAATTTATACCCAGTCATGATTTATTTGAACAATTATGAGTTTGGCAATATTTCTTGCTCACATTTGGAAAGCATCTACAACACTAATTTCAAGTATTTATATCTCAAACCATCCTGAAAAGCCAATGGTTATTTTCCATAATTTATGATACATTGAAGGCATTTTATCATGCTATTTGCTGTTATGTCATGGAAAAAAAAGTATGACCTTTGAAGAAATAAAGTAAGCAGCTTTTTAGTTCTCGTGTGTATCTGTTAAGTTTATGGATATTTATTTTAGGCTTTATAAAAATTCTATCAGGCAGCTAAACAATTTAGACTCACACAGCATGTAAATTCTATTAAACAAGGACTCTTTGCCCTTTCACCTAATGCCCTATATGTGCTTGGCACAGTGGTACAGCTACTCAGAACAAACACTAATAGTCTGCTTAAAATGCTTAATATAATGCATGCAGCTATGCTAGAGGATTCTAGTGAATATTCAAAGAGGTTTTTATCCATTTAAGGCAGAGAATGGTTTGAACAGGTCTGTTTTGGGCCACAAAAAGAGCAACCTGGTTAAGAGGTGAAACCTTCCTGTAGTTCTTGGATTTGATGAAGTACAGACCTTCTGGCATTCCTCCACAGACCTGTGGCCTTGAGCTTTGGCCTTTAGACTTTTTTTCCTCCTCAAGAACTAAATGATTAGTGAGGTCTTTCTATTAGATATGTTATCAGTTTCTTCTAAAAATGAGGTTTTAATAATATTAAACCAGAAAATTATGAGGCAAGGCTTGTTCCTATATATTAAGACAAACCCAGTTTAAGTCAATGGCAACTGTTTAGCTCTAATAGCACTTTTTTTTTTTTCACCTTTGTAGCTTGGTTTCAAATCCTGTCTGGGACACCTGCTAGATGTGTAATGAGATTGGCGGGTCTCAGCCCATTTGTGGCTGGCTGAAATTTTCCATCTCTCTCTCCAGAAAAATGGTCCATAAGGAAATTAAGTGAAGAGTTAGACGTCACACATGGATTACCGTGTAGGTGTACTGAAGGCCTAGATAATCTTCCTGCATGAAAAGTACAATATAAATTCAACACTGGTTCATTGGTTCATCCACTTTGCCTCTCAGCAGCTCTCCAATACTTGAGGTCTCCTGTATCCTGAAGATGAAGCAACTTTAGGGACATTTTTTTTTACTATTCTAAGCCACTGCATAATTTGAGCTGCGATTGTAAAGTGGTTTGAAATTGGCTGTGATTTGCTGCTTCATTTAAACAGGGATGGTGTATGAAAATAGTATAAGAGGTACATGTTCAGTGCTTTTTTACATTATGTAAATAGATCTAAAGTCTTTATAAGTAACAATTAAAGAATACTCATAATATAAGAGTAAACAAATTAGTCTCCTTCAGACTGTGCATTACCCAAGAGAGAAAGCAGACACCATCATTTATTATAACCCAAGGCAATATTACATTAAAGTGGTATGCATTTTGATTTCCGAAGTCAATAGGGTCTTTTCCATATAAATTTAAAGCCACCCAAAATTGCACTGAACTTACTAAACACACAATTAGTTTCTTGTTACAGATAATTTTTATTGATCCAAGTCTGGTTTGTCAGCATGGATTAATCAAAATCGTCAGGGACTGAGATCTGGATGGCTCAAGGGATCAGGTCCTAGGCTACAAGCTTTTACCCCCAGGTCACTATTTCCAATACTTACAGGAGTTTTGAGAGGTCTGTTTGACAGCTAGAGTAAAACAACTGAGTACTTTCAAGTAAGTCCCTTGCATACATTCATTGTCCTTTATATTCAAAGATGTTATTACTTACTGTCTGAGGGTACATATAAAGTGAAAAGTTACTGCATTATCAGCAGGCCTAGTTATTAGTCATAGTTATATCTATTATAGTCTCCTATGGTAAACAATAGCCACTGCTCTCTCAAGGCCTGCTATATCTACAGAACATTTTTATCTCTGTATGACATTCTTCTGCAAACTAAACCAGTTGATCTCTGATTGGTTGCTTCCAAGCTATTATATATTCTTTCTTTTATAGAATAAACTGCAGAAGTGTTTTCTTTTCTGGAGACTGAATATGCACCTCCTTCCTGTGTTTGTCTTTCAGGTCTTTTCTAAAGTGTAGGTTATAATGTTTTCATCTTTTCTCATTACATAAAAACTCCAGATCCTGGTCCTTAGGATAGCTTCCTTGAAGAAACATTGTCTCTGATCCTTCCCTTGCTCATAGTCCTTATGATATTTTAAGCCCTACCTGAGCATCTATACTGGTCTGCTGGGTAATACATATGTCCTGTTCTTTGGCTAAGGAGCTCTGGTGGTATAGTAGGTAAGGCCTTCGGCTGCTAACCAGAAGGATGGCAGTTCAAGCTCACCAACTGCTCTGCGGGAGGAAGGTGAGGCAATGTACTTTAAAGATTTACAGCCTTGGAAACCCAATGGGGGTCACTATGAGTTAGAATCGACTCAATGATGGTGGGTTTGGTTTGGCTATGTGAGCCTTTCCTTCTAGGTCAAAGAAAACTTCTGAAGATCCTCTTCTCTTCAGCCACAACCTGGTTGAAGCTTCTAATAAAAAACAAAACAAACAAACAAACAAACAAAAATCCAAACTCACTGCCGTTGAGTTGGATCCGACTCAAAGCAACCCCTCCTTGGGTTTCCGAGGCAGTATCACCACAGAAGTAGATTGCCCAACCTTCCCCCAACCTTCCTTCTGAGGAGTGGCTGGGCTGGTGGGTTTGAACCACCAGCCTTCTGGTTAGCAGTCAAATACCTTAGGCACTAAGCCATCAGGTGAGCCAGGCAAACATATATCCAAGATCTTTCTAGTTTTATTTCCATAGATTTTTGTTGCTAGTGCCAACCTGTTTCTTTCCTGTCTCAGTAGAATAATTAATAGACTTATACTACAAGTAATTCTTTGTTAGAGGAGTAATAACCCTGGTTACCTCAAGTAAAAGAAAAAAGACTATAGCAATTCTGCATCATTTATGGAGTTTTATTGCCTTTTCTTGACTCAGGTGTTTTCAGTTTCTGGTTCTCTTATGAGAACTATACTCTATAATTCATGGTTGTTATTAATATAAAATGTAGAGAATGGGAAGTATTAGTACGTTTTGACCAATTTTCAGAGGTGCCCATGGTGATCTGTGGATGTTGTGTAGGAGATAGTATTGTTCTTTACTACTGGGTAATGTACATACAATGAAGCCAGCCAGGTAGAATGTCTTGATGATAGAGGTAATGCATTAAGGGATGGCCAAGGGGACTGGTAGTTGTTAGTAGTTATGCATGTATCTGTGACTGCTTAGTTTCAAGTCTCATTGCTTGAAAGTGAAGGTGTAGGAGGTTCTAAATTAAACCACACAATTTACCTTTATGTGTTACAGATGTGAGGGGAAGACAGTTATCTTCCAATTCCAGATTGCTGAACCAAATTACTTCATATTGATCTAAGTGTTCCTGGCTCATAAGGATGGAAGTGTGGGAGAAAAGAGAACGATCCTCTGATTTAAGGTAAATGGATGGAGTTGACCTAGCTAAGTGGTTTCCTTCTTAGTCCAAGGAAGAGGATATAGACAGTAACTTTCATAGAACTTCCTGGTTGAGGATGAAGCTATGCTGAATTCTTCCTTAGAGGATATACTGTTCTCCTGGGGAGAAAGTCATCAAATTAAAAGAAAACATTGACTTCTGGGCTGTAATTTCTTCCCATAGAAATTTGTACATACTCTAATTACAACATCATACTGTACTGCAATTGTTTACCTGATTTTCCCTATCATTGGATAATAAAGACAGTAACCATGTATTATTCATCTGTATATCCCCAGAACACAGGATAGAATCTTTATATCTCCAGACCATAGAATAGAATCTGACACATTACCTGCCCTCAAGTAATGTATGAAACAATGAGCAAATATGAGTAGCCAGGGAGGAGCACAAGGTCTTCCATACGACTTCCCAATTCTTCCTACTCTTACTCTTTCCTTTTGCTGATCATGACTTATAAATGGAACCATTTCACGTTAATAAAGCATGTATAGTAACTAAGCTCGTGGACTTTGGGAATCAATAAAACCAAAATTTTAATTATGATTCTGATACTTTTTAAGGCCATGTTATTTTGAGCAAGATTTACATGTCTTCGTCTATAGAATCAGAATAATACTTATTTTCACTGGGATGTTGTGAGGATTAAATAAGTTAACATATAGCACCTTGCACATGTAATTTATGTCATTATTATCACCATAAGGTGAGACTATAGAGATCTTGTTGCTGTTGAGTCTAGGTGGCAAGGTAAAAACCATTTGTAACAGCAGCTGGTTGTTATTTGCCATTGAGTTGGACCCACCTCATAGTGACCCCTCCTTGAGTTTTAGAGGCAGTGTCACTATTGAAGTAGATTGCCCAACCTTCCTTCTGAGGAGTGGCTGGTGGGTTTGAACCGCCAGCTTTCTGGTTAGCAGTCAAATGCCTTAGGCACTATGCTACTAGAGCTCCTAAATTATTGTGTGGATAACACTAAAAATCAATTAACCTCCATTATTGTTGGCATAGTGCCTAAGGCATTTGACTGCTAATCAGAAGGTTGGCAGTTCAAACCCACCAGCCACTCCTTGGAAGGAAGATTGGGCAATCTACTTCTGCAGAGATACAGCCTTGGAAACCCAAGGAGGGGTCGCTAGGAGTCTGAAATGACTCAATGGGAGTGAGTTACAGTTGTATTGGGCACCCCTTGTGTGGTTAGATTTACCAGGTAGAAATAGGGAGTTTCCTTATTCTCAGTTCCTTTAGAGAAAAAAGTCTGTTATTTAGTCAAGGGAATCCCTTTTTTCTCCTGGATGACCAAGAGGTTTGTGTGTGTGTATGTATGTATTTGAATGTCAAGAGATGTTTTCCAGAAATTGTGGAGGCAGTGAGAGTGCATGTGTTTAGAAAGCTAATATTGTGACCAAGCCAGAAAATGCTTCTTGCTACCTAGGTGGAGACTGGAAATAGAAGGAAAAAGAAGCACTGATGAACAGAGCATTCTGGAAGAAAGGGTGACATGGGAAGAGAGGCTCTAATAGACCCAGGAAAGAGTACTGAAGAAAACAGCCTAGAATCTTTTGCATTGGGCAGCAGAAGTACTCTGCTAGAAAGTAGAGGTACTGGCTGCTCATAAAACAAATATAAAAGAAGTAAAACAGTTCCTGGACAGATTAGACAATCTCTAGCATCTAAGTTGTCTGGAGGAAAGTAGTCATATAGTATTTATTAGGTTTCTTTCAGTTAACATCTTTTACTTAACCTTAAGTCTTTCTATATTACATTTTTCTTCTTACTTTATTTGTACTCACAACTCTGCTAAAATAAATTGGTAATCTGGAACTACACAGTTTTCCATTTTTCTCTCACCATCGGCCAGTTCTAAATAATCACTAAATAAAAGAACCCCACATGCCTAGACCTTGATTGGAAAGATATCCTGAAGATTTACAGTATGCTAAACCCGGAAAAACTTGGGAGTAATCAGCACAATACATTTTGCTCTCTATCAAAATCAGTTTTGCAGCCTCCATGTCGATAAAACTTTTTCTCCTTTTTCACAATGGTTTACAACTTAAATAATTTAATACAACAGTTGTTATATTTTTATTGCAAGCTGATAAAACTGGTACCATAAGTCTTTTCTTTGTAATATATTACCAAAGAGTGACACTGGAGAAGAGGAACTGATGATTACTAAAACTGTAATTCAATCTTCAAGTTCTGAAGATGTCATAAAAACGGCTTCTGCTTTACTTGCATATGCCAGACACTATCAGGATGCCTCAAATGAACTCTCTCCGGGTATTCAATCTCTCCTTAGGCATTATTTTATATACAATAAAAATAAAAATGGGACTTCACAATGCAAATGCAACTGCAATTCAAGCCCCATAGTTCTTTTGTCAAATAGGATTTTCTTTTATGAAGTTTCATTTTAGAATTAATTTTGATATCAATGCCTGTCAAGCAGTGGAAATTGAGCTGAACCAAGTGAGTCTATTCCTATTTGAGCTGACTTATAGGAAGTGGTAATTAGAAAAAATGCAGAGCTTTTCTACTATGCTAAAGAAAATTACACTCAACATGCTACACTTTGCCAATCTGGTCAAAAGTATAGGTGGGTAAATGGCAACATTCTTTAAGTGCTTATTTTTCATGTATTTTTAAATTGACTGTTTACCACTTTCCATCTTGCCATATTAGTTGTCGGTAAATAATTTTTTAGTTCTGTCTAATTGAGGCTATCATCCAAAAGGTCTGTGAAATGAAATAACAGCTTCCTATAGTGTTTATGATTCACAATGCTCCCCAAAATGTAGAACTCTATCATAGAAGAAAATGTATTCTTTGTAGATGGATGGTTAGTTATTTGTACATGCTTGCCAATTATCCTTATTCGGTGGACTTGTCCTTTTTGCACCAACTTCAGTCTACAACAAAGACGCATTAAATTCCCCTAACCTCTTTAAATGTCTGACATGCAGTTCATCTACAGATGATGTATCAAATGAAACTCATGAATTGTTATCTTTCCATTAAAATGTTACTTTGCCTTCTGTTTTAGAGTACAACAACAGCACTTTACAAAACCCTTTTTAAATATCTCCAGGATGAGTGTAACTTAGCTTTTCCGGGGAGGTGGAGAAATTGAACTTTGATGATATCCCTGCTGAGGGATCCACACATACAGTTGGAAAGTGAAATTTTCCATTTATCCCTTAGTCTAAGAGAGTGCAGGCATCATTGTGTGAGTTTCTGCATTTGACTCTCAGCCAAAACAATCCTGGCCAATTCCACGAGGGGTGAAAGGTCACAGCCGCTATGTGAGTGGTGTTTAATTCTCACCACAACAGAGGCTGCTAATCACATAGCATTAGGGTGAATTATGGTGATTATTGCATGCTGAACACGGAGAGATTAAACAATAACAACAGCACAATAACAGCTGTGATGGTAGTGATGAAAAGGTGGTGCTTTCAGGGCCCTGTGGTAATGGGTTTGATTGGGATTCTGGAAACCTTTGGTGAAAGACACTTTCCCCTTCCAGGTTAGCTTTTTCGAAACACCTCTATAATAAGTAGAGGGACAATAACTCATATAAACTGTTGCTAGTGATGGAAAAGGCTTGAAACATTCTCCTCCAGCTTGCTGAATGAAGTTCCATTAGTCTACAGGTAAAAGCTTCATTCCAAAGTCACTGCTTTGAAGCAAGTCCCTTTTAACAGCTTTGGCTTCTGTACCCTAAGGAATTTTTAATTTGTCTGCTTCCATTTGACTCTCCTATGTATGCAATCCCTGCTATAGATTTCATTTTCCCTAGGAAAACTTTAGGAATAATAAAGGAGTAGACACTATCCCTGGGTTTTTTAATTCAAGAAAAGTTGATCACATGCTTTAAAATAGGAACAATGGGTATGGAGTGTAGGAAATAACACCTAATTTGAATAGTTACTCCTTCTGTTTAGATAAATAGTTTGGTTTTCACATTTTAGGGCGAAGAAAGATGAACAGAATCTGTTTGTTGTCCTCTCAGTGGAAATGCACTGCAACATGAGTTGTTTTCCCAGATCAAGATAGGCAGAGATATCCAGAAGCCAAGAACTGCAAGGGAAAATTCAGTCACTATCAGGCCATCTACTTCAGTAGATGATAATAGCATATGATAATACTCAATTATGCTAGTTTTAGTTAATATTATGATTATTAGTGTTGTCATTGCCTCTTGTGCTTCACAACTCAAATAAAGAGGTGAATATTAAATTAACCATTTACCTAAGTAGTTATGGCACTTCCAAATACAAAGGTTTTCATATCAGCTGAAAGTTCAAAATGAACGGTAGTGATACCACCTTGGAAACCCAAGGAGGGGTCACTGTGAGTCGGGTCCGACTCAATGGCCAATGACAACAAACATCAACATCAGACCCAAAGTTAAACCTTAGGGTTGGTTTTTGAGGAGCACTTATTAACTGAACTCCTCAAATATACAGAGGGAATGTAGTTTGTTAAGAAATGGAGGACTTCAGTTATATTTATAAACTGAAGGTAGCACATTGAATTTTACTGGGCTGCCCAAAAGTAATACTGGTTGATGAAATAAAGAGGTGCGTATATTCTGTGCAAGAAATGTCACAAAGCAAATTGTTTCATATGTTCCAGCTAAGGCATGTAGGTAGTTTCAAAATTTTGTTTTCTTAAAATATGGTGCAATGAACCAGTGTGGAGGTAATGAGGATGGTAAAATCAGGGCAAAATCTCCATCATACAGAAAGAATTCAACACTTTTCAGTACAGTTCAATGGACGAAACACCAAGTGCTCTCTTTTGACTATTACGTTGTCAAGCCCAACTGCTATGGGATTGGAATAATCCCTAACTATAGTCTCGGTGATTAATCTTGTTTACACGTATCCTTCCTAGCCTTTCTGGTTTGATGTTAGGTGACAAGGCAGATTTGGCCCAAAAAATGCTAGGATAGTAAATTCATTTTGAACTTTCAGCTGATATGAAAACCTTTGTATTTGGAAGTGGCATAACTACTTGGGTAAATGGTTAATTTAATATTCACCTCTTTATTTGAGTTGTGAAGCACAAGAGGCAATGACAATACTTATAACCATAATACTAACTAAAACTAGCATGACTGAGTATCATCATATGCCATGCATTGGGTTAGGTACATGATATGCCTTATTTTATTTGATCATCACAACACCCAGAGCCAGTCTTTTGTCATTATCTGTTTTATAGATGAGTAAACTGAGGCTTAGAGAAGTTAAGTAAAGAGACTTTGTGGACTGGGCAAAAATTTGGGCTCTCCTGAGCTTCCAAAACACTCTGTAATAACAAATTGAATCATTCCCCCCTTCTGTGATTATTGGCTCTTAGCAACACTGCAGCTTTAGGAATCAATATAGTGCACGAGTTCTATAAGTGTGCCTCTTAATAAGTTAATAAAACAGAGAGATTCTCATTGCCTCTCCATCAAAGTTTCAGGGAGAAAATGAGAATATTAAATGCAGTGGGATAGGGAAGATCTGCTCCATTTGCTCTGCAATGATAATCTTTTACAAAAGAGGATTTTTATTATTAATTCTTTGCCTTGTGGGGATATTATAATTTTCTAGAATGTAGAACTGCCTTAAGCACAGTAATTTGCTGAGCTAGACTGAATCTCAAAATGTTTCAAATGAGCTGATAAACAACTGCATAATTAGCCATTATTAGATCAATCTGTACGTTACTGATATCCAGATGAACAAACCAATGGATAGGCAAATTGTAGATATAGTTTTCAAAGCTAAGAGCTTGTGTTATACTTTTACATGCTTTGTAACTCGTCCTTTAAAGAATTAAAAACCACATTTCATTTCCATTCCAAAGATATTTAGATTATTCTATCAAATAAATCCTTAGAGACTTAATCATTAAATACATACTTCCCTGTATAAATAATGAAAGATTTGTATGCTGAATGCAATGTATGCTCTGAAAATGAATAGATGGTGGGATTTTTCTTTTCAGTTAAAACTTGCCTCGATCTATTGGTTGCATGGGTAATGCTCTTTCATTTTCCCTTTTGAATTTTGGTTCAAGTCCAGAGTATGAAATGCATTTGGCCCTGGTTATGAAAATAGATGGTTTTGCATGCTCAAATTGGAAAAGGAAAATACAGTCAGTTTTTATGTTTAAACACACATGCACACACACCTTATTCAAGTGGTTAATATCCAGTCCAAAATGTATCCATGTTACAATTAAACCTTTCCCTCCTCTCGTTTTTCAAAGAATTGACACTGGATCATAAAATGTTGCTCCAGTCTGGACTTCATCATGAAGGGTTACAGCCTAGGAGGAAGGTTCTTTTTGTTTTCTTTTAATATTAAAGTAAGTTCCACAGTGTTGAAAGAAAAGATAAATTTGCAGAAAGAAAAAGTTTCTAAGCTAGTTTAATTAAAACGTAAACCAGAAAAACAAACTCAGTGCTACCAAGTAGGTTCCGATTCATAGTGACCCCTCCTTAGGTTTCCAAGGCTGTATCACTACAGAAGTACATTGCCCAACCTTCCTTTGGAGGAGTGGCTGGTGGGTTTGAACCTCTAGCCCTCTGGTTTGCAGTCACATGCCTTAGGCACTATGTCACCAGAGATACATGTAGTTTATGCACTGAACTCAGGAGCCAGATAATCGAACAGATAAATGCACTAAATCATCTTTGACAGAAAATTTCCTGAAGATGTCTAAAATTTGATAGCTGATATTTTTTATTAAGTGGTTTAGGTGTTTTCCTGTTCAGGGGACCAGATAGTTTCTTGAGATTCTATGCAGATCAAGATTCTGTGACTTACAGGTATTGGTATTTTAGGTGTCAGAACACAGAAAACTGCCAGTTTGAAATTTTGCACCAGGCACAAGCCATGTGTGAGTTTAGCCAGAGAATGGATTTGTCACAAAATTAAAAAAAAATTTGACTTCAGACAATTTTAATAGTTTCCACAATTCTTATACCCTTCTTATGCTTCCCATTAGGAGCTCTGGTAGCATAGTGCCAAGGCACTTGACTGCTAACCAG
>NW_006921655.1:9119934-9130752 GCF_000298275.1 Orycteropus afer afer | reverse complement strand
GACTCATAGCGACCCCTCCTTGGGTTTCTGAGGCAGTATCACTACAGAAGTAGGATTGCCCAACCTTCCTTCCGAGGAGTGGCTGGCTGGTGGGTTTGAACCGCCAGCCGTCTGGTTAGCAGGCAAGTGCCTTAGCCACTATGCTACCAGAGCTCCCATTATAGATCTTAGATCCCTGTTAATATTCTCCTATTTATCTTTCTTTAACTAACCTTTCCATTTTGTAATCTGGCATGCATTTTCTTATTTGCACAGTTCCAGAAATAGACCATTTATATCCTCAAAGTTAAAGTAGTAAGATCATCTGGGCACCCAATCAAATAAGAGTGCCAATTTCTCTTCCTAGCAGTGTGTCAGCTGAAGCCAAATCATCATGAGAAACTAAGACCTTTGGTTTATAAATTATAAACATAATTGCTGTGGTGTTTTACAAAGGCATTAAAACAGTTTGAAACTATTTTAGAATGTTCTGACTTCACCAGGAACATTTTGCCTCCATGTATTTGATAGGAAATCTTATCTGTATGTTTCATGTTTTGTACTAAACTTGTGACAAAAGTATTCTCCAAAGTCTAAGATACATCATTAGGATTTTATTACTGATCCTCTTAAAGGCACTCCCTCCCTAAAAGGGAGATTATATTTGCTTCAGAATAAATGAATTTACACACTTTAAGATGCGAGCTAATTTAAGGTTGTGAAGCAGAGAAATGTAAGCAGATTTCAAATGTGAAGAAATACAGGCATAACCCCAGAATAAGTACAGTAGACCTAATTTGACTATACCATCACAATATGCAAAGCTACGCATATTTTCAGAGTTAGATAAATATTATTACAGAAATCTAGGTCATTACTGAGCTAAAGTTTAATCCACAAATAAAATAAATTAGGGAAAAATTTAACTATATTTTATTCCAATTCCTAGCTTTCCTCCATTTTTCAAAACTGACATTATAGCATTAAAGAAACCACAGTTTTGCTGTTAATGAGAGATACACTAAGCAGCTTGTCTGGCATTTGATTCCTATACAAACTTGGAGGTCAAAAGTTACTTCTCACAAATGTGCAACTTTAATGGATATTGAATACTTAAGCTAGGCTTTTAATCTGAAAGGATTTTGCAATTGACAAACCAAAGACTTTATAATGGACAATATTTATATTGTTGCATTAAAATACTCAGGAAACAAAATGAAAATCCAATTGACAACACTATAATCAAAGGAAGGAAAAAGATCCCCAATCATTTAAGTTGGTTATTTCCTTACAATTGTGGATGGAAAAAAAATTGCAAATATACACTACCAAATCAAAAGTTAATGGACCATGATCATAGCTGTCATTTATTTCTGACTAGTATGAGGACATAAGTAAAAACCACAGGCAAAGGAAAATGTGAGCCTAAATTCTGATGAACAAATTGCATAGTAGATAATTCTGCTTTTGGGTTTTTGCCATGAGAAGATAAATAATGATTAAGAATTCGAGGCCATGAGTTATCAAGAAAAATCAATGGACAGCTTCCAGAGAGAGCGAAAAGCTTGTACAGCTATAGACACTCTGACCTGGGAACAAATTGCACCAGCAAGTAAAAGGTACAGAATGGTGGATGTCAGTTTTAACTTCTTTTACTAAAACCAGTGGTGAGGATAATGACTATTTGCATTTAAGCTTTTCCAAAACTTTAATTTTGGTAAAAATATACAGTTTCTTGACACAATGATCAGTGAGGTTGGCTAAATTCTTCACACTGTGTCAACAGTCCTGTTATTTCTGTTGTAGTTGTTTCACTTCCATTTACTTAATCTCTTTGCCTTCCCTCTCCTCCCACGAATGTTCTCATCTATGCTCTAAAATAGCTTTTGACCCTTTGGTCTTGTTGCTGCTGTTGTTATGTGCTGTAGAGTCAGAACCGACTCATAGTGACCCCTCCTTGGGTTTCCGAGGCAGTATCACTGCAGAAGTAGATTGCCCAACCTTCCTTCCCAGGAGTGGCTGGTGGGTTTGAACCGCCAGTTTTCTGGTTAGCAGTCAAGTGCCTTAGGCACTATGCTACCAGAGCTCCTTCTTCGGTCTTAGATAATTTTTTAAAAAAGTAATACAATACTCAAGGGTGACCATCTTTACTCTTTGAGCTAAACTGTTACTTAGTTTAAAGGTGACTTTATGAGATAGTTTGAATTCGAGGTTTGAAGGGCAACTCAGGACCATAGTCCTGGGGACTTCTCCAGACAATAGGGCCAGTAACTCTAGATTCTTAAGAATTCAAAGTTCTGTTTCACATTTTTCTGACTTTTTATCAGGATTTCTCCTGATCAAAACGTTCAGTAATAGTAGCAGGGCACCATCTAGTTCTTCTAGATGTATTTAAACTTTGCTAATTTATGCTAACTGCATTATTACTATTAAAAATATTTGTGTGGTGTTATAAAAATTATGTGATATTCAAATACCATAAACAGTATGCCATTCTTTTGATATTTACAAACATAGATTTGGAAATATTTGTGAATCCTTGATTTTATCTGTATGAGAATGTTTGTTCTGAATTTATTCTGACTTCTGGCTTCCTCCCCAGAAAATTAACTAATTTTCTGATAATATTTCTGGTGCTTATCTTTGTAATACCAAGGAAGCAAATTCAAGTTTCATTTTCTTCATGGCAGGTAACAATTGAATTGGTTGATGCATGGAATTAAACCCAAAATTGGCTTCTTTTGTTTTGCGTGGAAGGTTCTATGAACTTCTTCATGTTAAACATTTGATCCACTCTCGAATTCAACATGCCACTGATTAATTTATCCAAAATTTCTCTTGTCTGGCTTAAAAAAAACCTCTCCAAATTTTTCTGCTTCCTCTTTATTTCTATCAGCAACCCTATCAGTTGGCTTTCTTTTTTGTGCCATTATTTTTTTTCATGTAGCTTCATAACAGTTATTGAGGAAAATAAGTAAAAACAAAGCTGAAGAGTGCTGCGGGTGCTGGATGGTGAGAGGAAGGCTGGACAGTCAGGTAGGCTCATTCACTGGTTAAGTGATGCTGTTTGAAAGAGTCTATGATTCCAACTGGGCTGACTTGACGGCACATAACAACAACAACAACAACATGATTCCAATTCTTCAAAAAAAAATTACAAATCACTACTTAACTGGTTCCATATGTGCAAAGTTCTAATAACAGTGTCTGACACATAGTAAGCTTTATAATTGTTAAATTAAAACACACACACACACACACACACATTATAAGTCTTTGGTGTCTCAGGGCCATATAAAAAGATCATCAGAGCTGAAAAAAACCAAAACTGAATTTATTGCTTGACAGGCAAGGAGAAGGGAGTTAGTGGTGCAAGTTAGGAGACGTTTCTGACCAGAAATTAAAGAGCTTGATGTAGGACAGAAAGGAGGAAGTATAACCAATAGGGCAAGATTCTGAATTTAGGCTTCTGATTGGCTTATGAGGTGGATTATTAACTCTTTATGATAAATAGCTTTCAAGTTCTGTAGCACCTGTACCCAGAAACCTGATTTCAAACAAGTCTGGGGGAGTCACATAAGATTCCAGTGGGTGCAGGTACTTTCTATGGATATGTCTTATGCATATGTACATGGTAGACATTTAGCAGTTTTCTCTTTATAGAAGTCACTTGAGAATAGTAAAAATCATTAACATTTAATCTATTTGCAGAGGGTCTGTGCACTCTTTTCAATAAAAATTAAGATAAGATAATGGTGGGGAAACAGTTAGAAGTCTATACTCTAAAATGATGCTAGAGGTTTTCCATTTGGGATTTCTGCAGTCTAGCTCTGTCTTTTGACAGCCTAATAAAATTTAGAAGTTCCTTGGTAAAAGAAACCATGCAATCTTAAGAAGAGTAGAATTTACTAAGTAGACTAAAGCAATTTAATCCAAATTGGAGCAGAGTTGTGAGGGTTTAGTGCTCTTTCCCTAAGCTCAGGAGCTCCACATATAAAGTTCCTTTGCTCCTGGTGTTGCATTTACAATAATTTTCTTTGTGTGCCTACATCCTTGGCTTTATGCCAGCTCCTGAGCTAATGCTATCTCAGAATAGATGCTCATAAATACTAGTTGAATTAATAAACAAATAAATGAATGAACTAGCTAACAAGATGATGCATGTTTTCCTTCCCTCTATTCAACTCCAAATACTGAGACTGGACCTATTTGCTCTGTTTTGGTTACCTAGTGCCGCTCTGACAAGAATATACCACAAATGGAGTGGCCTAAACAAACAGTTTTGGGAGCTCTTGTAGCATAGTGCCTAAGGCACTGGACTGCTAACCAGAAGGCTGACAGTTCAAACCCACCAGCAACTCCTCGGAAGGAAGATGGGGCAATCTACTTCCCTAGTGATACTGCCTTGGAAACCCAAGGAGGGGTCGCTATGAGTCAGGTCTGACTCGACAGCACGTAACAACAAACAAACAGTTTATTCTCTCACAGTTCAGGAGACTAAAAGTCCAAGTTCAAAGTGCCAGGCTCTAGGGCTGTGTGAAAGCCTCTCAACCTTGGGCTTCAGTTTTGCCTCTTGCTCCTGGCCCACTGAAGCTAGAGGCATCTCTTCACCCAGGCAGCTACTGGCCACTGAGGCTAACAAGCCCAAGGTTGACAAATAAAATGTCACAGTCCTGATGTTACCAAACTACATGGCAGGCCATTAATTCAAGTCCATTGAAAGTCCCCAGGTTGGCAGAGCATGGCAGGCTGCTGAACAATGATATGGCTACATGCAGAGTCCAAGTGTGCCATAAGCTAGAGACCATTCCCAAAGCTGTTTCTTATATACGGGATGAAGACCACATATCCAAAGCAGCTACTCAGCTGTTCCAGTAGATTCCATCATGGAGTTAATTACCAGTCTCATCATGGGGAATACTACATCCAACTGCCCAGCCACTCAACCAGGTCCAACCAAGTTGACATACAACTTTAACTACCTCATACTCCTCTCAGACTGCCTCGAAAAAATTGTATTCTGAGTGTCTGACCAGCATTATTGAGGAGAGTGCCACAATGAGAAAAACCACAAAATAGAAAGTGATTTAAACTGGAGAATTAGAAAAACAAAACCACCAAAAGTGGAAATGGTGGCATTAAAGAAACAACTTTATAAAGAAAGGTAAGATACCTCTTGTAGAAAAAAAGGCTTCTTCCTTGGGAATAGAAAGGGAGCATTGTGTTGGAAGTTTTTTCTCCATGGAAGGAAAGATTTAAAAAAATACTATCATTGGGAAAATTAAAACTGCATATTGAAAACATGGCATTTTACTAATTTAATTGTAAAAAAAAATAAGAAAGTGAATTAGGACATTATTTCCCTACTAAAGATTTGTATTTATTTTAAGCTTGGGGAAATAGCAGCTCTGTCTTGAGACATGGTAAGAGATTCTTACAGCTATTTTTAGGTGACCCTGAGTCGATTTTGACTCATAGTCACTCTATATACAACAGAACGAAACACTACCTGGTCTCATGCCATCCTCACAATCTTTGCTATGCTTGAACCCATTGTTATAGCCATTGTGTCAACGCATCTTGTTGAAGGTCTTTCCCTTTTTCAATGACCTTCTACTTTACCAAACATGATATCCTTCTCCAAGGACGGGTCCCTTCTGATATAACATGAGCAAAGTATGAGAGAAGTCTGGCCATTTGTGCTTCTAAGGAGCATTCTGGCTGTATTTCTTCCAAGACAGATTTGTTCATTCTTTTGCCAGTACACAGTATATTCAGTATTCTTCTATATCATCACAATTCAAATGCATCAATTCTGCTTTCATATGCATACGAGGCTATTGAAAAGACTATGGTCTGGGTCAGGCACATCTTAGTCTTCAAAGTGACACCTTTGCTCTTTAACACTTTAAAGAGGTCTTTGCAGCAGGTTTGCCCAATGCAATACATCATTTGATTTCTTGACTGCAGCTTCAATAGGCATTGATTGCAGATTCAAGTAAAATGAAATCCCTGCCAACTTCAGTCTTTTCTCCATTTATCATGATGTTGCTTATTGGTCTAGTTGTGAGGATTTTTGTTTTCTTTATGTTGAGATATAATTTACACTTCAGACTATAGTCTTTGATCTTCATGAGTAAGTGCTTCAAATTTTCTTCATTGTCAGCAAGCGAGGTTGTGTCATCTGCATATTGCAAGTTATTAATGAGTCTTCCTCCAATCCTGCTGCCACCTTCTTTTTCATATAGTCCAGCTTCCCAGATTATTCGCTGAGCACACAGATTGAATAAGCAGGATACAACTTTGACACACATACTTCTTGATTTTAAACCATGCAATATCCCCTTGTTCTATTTGAATGCAGTCTCTTGGTCTATGAACACATTCCACATGAATACAATTACGTGCTCTGGAATTCCCATTCTTCACTATGTTATCCATAATTTCTTATGATCCACACAGTTGAATGTCTTTGCACAGTCAATAAAACACAGATAAACTATTTCTGGCATTATTTGCTTTCAGCCAAGATCCATCTGACATTAACAGTGATTTCTCTCATTCCATGTCCTCTTCTGAGTGTGGCTTGAATTTCTGGCAGTTCTCTGTTGATGTACTGCTGAAGCTGTATTTTAATAATATTCAGCAAAATTTTACTTGCATGTGATAGTAATGACATTGTTGGATAATTTCCACATTCCACTGGATCACATTTCTTTGGAATGGACACAAATATGTATCTCTTCCAGTTGGTTGGGCCGGCACCTGTCTTCCAAATTTCTTAGCATAAACGAGTAAGTGCCTCCAGAGCTGCATCCATTTGTTGAAACATCTCAATGGCTATTCTGCCAAGTTCTGGAGCCTCGTTTTTCATGAATTCCTTCAGTGTAGTTTGAACTTCTTCCTTCAATACCGTTGGTTCTTGATCATATGCTACCTCCTGAAATGGCTGAATATTGACCAATTCTTTTTGGTACTGTGACTATGTATTCCTTCCATCTTCTTTTCATGCTTTCTGCATCATTTAATATTTTGCTCATAGAATCTTTCAATATTGCAACTTGAGGCTTGCATTTTTTCCTCCATTCTTTCAGCTTGAGAAATGCTGAGTGTGTTCTTTCCTTTTGATTTTCTAACTCCAGGTCTTTGCACATTTCATTATAATATTTAACTTTGTCTTATCAAGCCCACCTTTGAAATCTTCTGTTTAGCTCTTTTACTACATCATTTCTTTCATTCACTTTAGCTAAACTCCTTTCAAGAGCAAGTTTCAGAGTCTCTTCTGACATCCATTTTGGTCTTTTCTTTGATTCCTGTCTTTTAAATTACCTTTTGCTTTCTTCATGTATGATGTTCTTGATGTCATCCCATAGCTCTTCTGGTCTCCAGTCATTGGTGTTCAATGTGTCAAATCTATTCTTCAGATGATCTTTAAATTCAGGTGGGATATACTCAAGGTCATATTTTGACTCTCATGAACTTGTTTTAATTTTCTTCAGCTTTTCTTAAATTTGCATATGAGCAGTTGGTGATCTGTTTCACAGTTGGCACCTGGCCATGTTCTGACTGATGATATGGAGTCATATGGATATGATGATAATGGAGCTTGTCCGTTGTCTCTTTGCACAGATGTAGTCGATTTGATTCTTGTGTATTCTACATGGTGAGATCCACGTGTGTAGTCACCATTTTGTTGTTGAAAAAAAGTATTTGTAATGAATAAGTCATTGGTCTTACAAAATTCTATCATGGGACCTCCAGCATCATCACTATCACCACGGTCATATTTTACAACTACTGATGGTTCTTCTTTGTCTTCAGCTTTTGCATTCTAATCACCAGTAATCATCAATGCATCTTGATTGCATGTTTGGTCAATATCATACTGCAGAACTTGGTAAACATCTTCAGTTTCTTAATCTATAGCATTAATGGTTGGCGAATAAATTTTAATAAAGCCAGTATTAACTGGTCTTTCTTATAGTCATGTGGATATTATCCTATCCCTGATAGCATTGTATTTCACAATAGATGTTGAAATATTCTTTTTGACAACAAATATGACGCCATTCATCTTCAATTTATCTTTCCCAGCAGAGTAGACCATATGATTGTTGGTTTCAAAATGGCCAGTTCCAGCCTCTTTCAGCTCACTAATGCTTAACTAACTAATTCACTGCCATTGAGTCAGATCTGACTCATAGTGACCCCTCCTTGGGTTTCCAAGGCAGTATCACTACAGAAGTAGATTGCCCCATCTTCCTTCTGAGGAGTGGCTGGTGGGTTTGAACCGTCAGCCTTCTGGTTAGCAGTCAAATGCCTTAGGCACTGTGGTGGTTATGTTTGTGTGTCAACTTGGCTAGGCCTGGTTGAGTGGCTGGGCAGCTGGATGTAGTGTTCTCCATGAGGAGACTGGTAATCAACTCCATGGTGTAATCTACTGTGAGCAGCTAAGTAGCTGCCTTTGGGATGTGGTCTTTTTCCTGTATATAAGTAGCAGCATTGGGAACAGTCTCTAGCTTATGGCATATGTGGATCCTGTGTGTAGTTGTGTCATTGTTCAGCAGCCTGCTATGCTCTGCTGACATTGAGACTTACAATGGCCTTGAGTTAATGGCCTGCCGTGTGGTTTGGTAACATCAGGACTGTGCCTTTTTATCTTGTCAACTTTGGATTTGTCAGCTTCAGCAGCCAGCAGCTGAGTGAAGAAAAGCCTCTGGCTTCAGTGAGCTGGGAGCAAGAGGCAGAGCTGCAACCCAAGGTTGAGGGGCTTTCACTCAGCCCCTAGAGCCTGGCACTTTGAACTTGGACTTAAAGCCTCCAAATTGTAAGAATAAACTCCTGTTTGTTAAGTCCATCTCATTTGTGCTATATTCTTGACAGAGTGGCACTCAGTAACCAGAATAGGCACTATGCCACCAGAGTTCCTCACAAATGCTTAGGATATCAATCTATTCATTCCAATTCATTTTTGACAATTTCCAATTCTCCTAGATTCGTACTTCAAACATTCCACATTCTGATTTTTAATGAATGTTTGTAGCTGTTTCTTCTCACTTTGAGTCATCCCAAATGCTTTATTCCATCTACGTTATTAAGGTCTTCTCTACTTTGAGATAGTCATATTTCCCCAGCCATATTTTGAGTGTTTTCCAGCAGTAGGGGTTCATCCTCCTGCATTATATCTGACAATGTTTCACTGCTATTTGTAAGGTTTTCATGGACTAATTTTTTCAGAAATGAATTGCCTCTTCCTTCTTCCTTGTCTGTCTTAGTCTAGAAGCTCTACTGAAACCTGTCCACCTTGGGTGACCCTGCTGATATTTGAAATACCAGTGGAATAACTTCCAGAATCACAGCAACACATAAACCGTCACAGTATGACAAACTTACAGGCAAATTGTATCTTATAGCTATGTTGTTGTTTTGTTATGTGCCATCGAGTCGGACCCGACTCATAGCAACCCCTCCTTGGGTTTCTGAGGCAGTATCACTATGGAAGTAGATTACCCCATCTTCCTTCCGAGGAGTGGCTGGTGGGTTTGAACCGCCAGCCTTTTGGTTAGCAGTCAAGTGCCTTAGCCACTACGCTACCAGAGCTCCCCTTATAGCTATGGCCGTTAGAAATTCTCCTGTCATTTCTATGTTGGTAATTATTTGAAATAGATTTTTCAGAGTAATTATTATAAAATATACCTATCTTCTCCTGTTTTTGAATATTTTATTTTCATTTGGGTGAAATTTTCCATTCAACAATTTATATACATTTTGTTTCATGACATTAGTTTCAATCCACTCAATCCCCATTTCTTTCCTGGGTTCCCCATTTCCATTCACCCTTCTTTCCTGCCTTCTGAATTTTGTTTTGGACAAAGTTGTCCTTTTGGTCTTTTATGGTTGATTGTTCTGAGAAGTACATTCCTCACAGGTGTTATCGTTCACTTTATATGCCTGTCTATTGTTTAGCTGAAAAATGAATCCCAGGGATGAGTTCAGTTCCAAGTACCTATCTTCTCTTGACCCACTGTTCTATTTATCTCATTTTGAAAGATCTTTAGAAACCTATCTATCATTAAAAGACAAATTCAATTTTACCATTTCATCCATTAGCTGTCAATAAAAATTCTTATTTGATTGTTGTTGTTATGTGCTGTCGAGTCGGCCCTGACTCATAGTGACCCTTCCTTGGGTTTCCGAGGCAGTTATCACTACGGAAGTAGGATTGCCTAACCTTCCTTCCGAGGAGTGGCTGGTGGGTTTGAACCGCCAGCCGTCTGGTTAGCAGGCAAGTGTCTTAGCCACTATGCTACCAGAGATCCCCTTATTTGATTAAAGGGTAACAATTTGTGATGGATAATATTATATGTCAACTTGGTAGGCTATGATTCTCAGTGGTTTGGCAGACACCGGACCCATTGTTCTTCCGTAATGTAATCATCTTCCATTTTGTGATCTGATATGAGCAGCCAATCAGTTGAAAGCAAATCAGTTTTCCTGGGGGTGTAGCCTGCATACCATATCTATCAATGTTCTGGCAATGCTCACTCTCTGTAGGTCCTGTACTCTATTCATTATCCTCTGATCTCTTGTTCTTGGGATGTGAGCCAGCAACCTGCCATATGATCTGCAGATTTTGGGATTCACCAGCTCCCACATCCCCATGAGTCAGGAGAAGCCTTTATCCTGACCCCTTTATCCTGACCCCATGGACTTGGGACTTGCCAGCCTCTACAACTGCATGAGCCATTTCCTTGAAATAGAAATCTCTCTCGCCATTTCCTTGAAATAGAAATCTCTCTCGCTCACTCTTTATATATATATATATATATATATATATAT
>NW_006921655.1:9105296-9119629 GCF_000298275.1 Orycteropus afer afer | reverse complement strand
TGATCTTTTTCTCTTGATAGAAGACAATCAATGAGACTGCAAATAGGGGATGGATCTTCTCTTGCCTAGACTGATGTTGTTGTTGGTCTTATGTGACGTCGAGTTGGACCAGACTCAGAGCTACCCCTCCTTGGGTTTCTGAGGTAGTATCACTATGGAAGTAGATTGCCCCATCTTCCTTCCAAGGAGTGGCTGGTGGGTTTGAACCGCCAGCCTCTGGTTAGCAGTCAAGTGCCCCAGGCACTGCGCTACCAGAGCTCCCTGCCTAGATTATTGTTGTTGTTGTTATGTGCTATCAAGTTGGCCCCGACTCACAGTGACCCCTCCTTGGGTTGCCAAGGCAGTATCACTACGGCAGTAGTTTGTCCAACCTTCCAAACTCACTGCCGTCAAATCAGATCTGACTGATAGTGACCCCTCCTTGGGTTTCTGAGGCGGTATCACTACAGAAGTAGATCACCCAAACTTCCTTCCAAGGCTCAAACCCACCAGCCTTCTGGTTAGCAGATAGAGGTTATAAAACTAAGCATATTGATTGAGAAATCTTTCCAGAGGAGTGGTCAAGGATCGATGTGTAGATATAATGAAATAACAAAGTATAATTTTATTTGCAGATAGAAAGTAGCTTATTTATAAGAAAAACATTTCTTGGAAGATTGTAGCTCAATTGAGTATTTAAGGAAACAAACATGACAAAATATTTTTTGTATCTATGAAATATTTCTGAGAAGGATGGAAGTTAATTTGTTATTTTTCCCATAGTAACTATTTCAATGCAATTGAGATCATAAATAGAATTTATCTATTTCCTCAGGGGCAATATTGGAGAAGCAGAAAGAGAAACACCCTGATTTCTAGGAAAATTTGCATGTAGATTGTAACTCCTTGAAGGCAGGGATCTAATTTGTCTCACTCTCCATCCTCAGAGTCTGAGGTCAATTCTGACAAATGTTAAGTATATTCTTGCTGAATGAATAACTCAAATTAATACAAATTAAGTTTCCTAACTTCAGTGGAGAATCCAGTATTTTCCAAAATGATTTTGAGGCAGATTGTTCACAACTTAAAATATATTTCTCAACAGAAAATGTTATTATGGATGGTTCTGCAGTTGGCAGGCCAGCCCACAGAAGTCATTTAATCCACAACATAGCAGACACATGACACATCTGAAATGAACAAGTAGCTGAAAAAAGTACTGCAGCAATAACATCAAAGAGAGAAAGAATAAAATTGAATAAAAAGTTAAAATTTTCTTGTGTCTCAGTGCCTGAAGAGAAGCAGATTTAAATATTGAGAAGATGAAGAGATGTCTGGAAATTATCACAGAGAGGCTTCTATTCTCAAGGAATTTATAAGTTGATGGCTTTTGAAAAATTATTATGCAGCTTTTCCATTCAAAACATAATTTTACTTAGCCATGATAAATGTCTTTGAATAACACTATTCTAACTCTTTTCAGTCAAGATTAAAGTGATTTTTAAAAATTCTTAAATGGAATGATAAGAGAGGAAAAAAAAATGAAGATAAGTAAACTGAACAACAACAAAAAAGATCAAAACATCATAACACATGCTAATCAGTATTGCCTGTGCTCTGGGCAGTGAGGATACCAAAATGGATAAAACCTAGTTGGTGCCCTTAAGGAACTTCAATTATAATAAGGAGTGGCAAACACATAAACATGTATGTCAGAGTAGAACCGTGCTCCATAGGCTTTTCACTGGCTGATATTTTGGAAGTAGATCACCAGGCCTTTCTTTCAATGCAACTTTAGGTGCACTAGAACTACCAACTTTTAAGTCAGTAGCTGAGTGTGTTAACTGTTTGTACCCCTAGGGACAGTGTACAGTGACAGAGTACAGAGTACTTCAACCAAAATGAAGAAGGTGAACACAGTGGCCTGAAAGGGTCAGCAAAGGCTTGTTGTCAATGGAGAAAGAGAAGCAGGTGCTTTGCAGGCAGAGGGAGAGAGTAAGAACAACCTAGACACAAGAAACAGTGGGAACACGAGAAACCGCACAGAGTCTGGAGGCTGTGGGGGGAAAAAAGGAATGCACAGGAGGATGGAAATGGAGGGGCAAGTTATGGCTGGAGCAGGGAAGGATTTCTGTGCTTGTCATGGGAAGGAATCTGACTTATCCTATGGATGACTAGAAACATAAAGGGGACAAGTCCCTGCCCTCTGCAAGGGAATAATATGAACAATTAGGCATTTTAGAAAGACCACTTTGCCAGAGATATGGATTGGAGGTGTGAAATACTGGTGGCAGAAAAACTTGTTAGAAAACTGCGAAATAATGAAAGCTGGAAGTAAATAGCAGAGCTAATTCTAGAGGAAGTATAGCCAAATTTAGACATGTCTCCTATTGTTATCTATGCTGTCAATGAAATTCATTGGCGGGATTGAACTTTTAAAATCCTATAGATATTGTAACTTTGTTTTAATATTTCTTTAATTGAGAATTAAATTCAATAACAGAGCCTCAGTAATGGAGGGGAAGTGAGTCCTCCTTGATCTTGGAGAAGCATGCTAACTTGCTGTGTAAAGTTTGTGCATAGCCTTCTTGAAGATAAAGAATGAAGGCATAGGGGAGAGATGAGGACTAGAAACTTCCATACTAGCACCAATTTAACTTTGTGGCAGGTGGATGAGGAGAGCACATATCCATTTATTCATGAGGTTTTGAAGTTTGCAAAATGGGTGTTCATAGCTTGGGAGTGACTGAGTTGTTACTAAATAATTCTTTCTTTATCTACTTATAATTTAGATGAAGTTCCTGATTCGCAATACTTAGTAAAGGTACTAAGCCTCTCTACATTACTCTCATTTTTCCTGACATAGAAGATTGAATTTGGGATATGATCTAGAGTTAATTGTTTTTAAATGAAATTATTGAAAGTGACTTATTTCTCTCATATTTATGTCTCTGGTGCCAGACTTCCTTGTGCCTTACAAAAGGCAATATAATTTTCTGAAAAGAGAACATTTTGTAGTTGTTGACTATGAAGAATGAAAGGTTATTTTTAATCTTAAGTTTGATTAGCTATTGTTGAATGGAGGACTAAACCCAAGTCAAAGTTAGTTAGGTGCTATTCATTTCCAGGTAATCTCTCAATCAATCATAGCTCAATCACCCTAAACACTAAAGAGGTTTGAAGGGGACAACCCTCTGAGTTTTAAAACATTTTTTTAAATATAAAAACATTCATTCACTAAAGACAATTGATTATTAGCACTTTGGTAAATGATTAAAATATGCCTAAACTTACCACTTTATCTATTACTCACAAAGGTCTGTGAATAAGAATTAATATTAACAAAAATAAAAGCATATTTTCAGAACTAAGTTGCCTGATATTCAGGCTAAGCTTAAGGGAAATAAAATGTCACAATTCAGAGAGCTCTGATGGTATAGTGCCTAAGTCATTTGACTGCTAAACAGAAGGCTGGTAGTTCAAACCCACCAGCCATTCCTTGGAAAGAAGATTGGGCAATCTACTTCTGTGTAGATACTGCCTTGGAAACCCAAGGTTTAGTCTTACATAAAGACAGACTTTAAAATAAATCTAATTTATGCCTTCTGAGCTAAATTATCCTTGACACATAGAAAACCAGAAAAATATATCTCTCTTGAGAACGAAAACATTGTTCTTTCTGGTGTATTGATAAATCTTTATCCATGTGGAAGAAAGTGATAAAAATGATAGAAGTACTACAGAATTAAGATGAAGAGAAAGAGTCTTCTTATTTTTAAAGTTAGCCATTCCAGAACAAGCCAAGGACACGGAAAACTCTCTTTTAGAACATTTGACACACCATTTATGCTCAGTGCTCTGAACCTCTTGGTAAGGGTCACTTCCTTCCTTGTCTCCTTAGCCTCTGCACTGGACATCCTTTGGGCTCCCAGATGATGAAGTAAACAATGTCTTCAGCATTATTCTAATTAGCAGTCCAAACGCTGAGAGAGAGAATCTGAAATCTCCAATGCACTCTTCTCATAGCTGGATCAAGCAGAGCATGCTTCTGATAGTTGGCATCCAAGCATGACTATGCCATGCAGATACATGGTAAAGTTTTGTACAACTATCTCTTGACCAAATACATTAAAAAAGTAAGATCTTTTTTTTTAATTGAATTGGGATTTACTCAGAAGTCATTAATTAGTATGCTTTTAAAGAGTACACTGTTCCTTCATCAGTTTCTTAACCTAGAATTCTTATACCAAAGATGCCCTAGGAGTAGACATCTATGATATCTAAGAACCCTATGATGCAAATGTCATGTGTGTGTGTATTTAAATAATGTTTTATTGAGTTCTTGGTGAAAGTTTGTAAGCAAGTTGCTATTTGACAATTTCCACACAAATTGTTCAGTGACAACAGTTATCATAACCTGTCACATTCTCTTTAATTGTGTCCTATTTGTTTCCTTTTCAGTACTTTAATTTCCCTGGCCCCTTATCGTCTCCTCTTTGCTTTTGAGAAATTGTTGACATTTTAGTCTCATACTGATGGTTTTTAAGTAGGGTACTGATCTTATAGGTAATATCCTTTATTTTGCATGTCACTCTGCTATTTTGCTAAAAGGTGATTTCAAGGGATAAGGCTCAGTTCTAGGCTTAAAGAGTATCTCAGGGTAACAGTCTCAGGGGTTTCTCTGTTCTCTACTGTTCCAGTTTGTCTGGCTTTTTAAAAAATTGTTAAAATTTTTTAAAATAAGATTTTGAGATCTGCTCCATATTTTTCTCCTTCTTTCTGGGATTAATTATTGTGGCCCCGGTCTAACAGTCAGTGGTGGTAGTTGGGCAACATTTAGTTCTTCTGGTCCCTTTTACATTATTATATGTTCTTTTCACTAGAGTGTTGATACTACTATTTTTGAGGGTAGGGGGAGGATAGGAGCAGTTGGGAGATCCAGCTAGTTGCTATGGAGTTGATTCTGACTCATGGGGGGCATAGAACAGTACTCCATAGGGTTTTTGTTTTTGTTTTTCTAATAAATTTTATTGTGATTTGTGTGAAAGTTTACAGAGCAAATTCATCTTCCATATAGCATTTCACATACACTTTGTTTCATGACATTGACTGCAATCTCCCACAATGCCATAGCTCCCCTTCCACTTCCTCCCTATAGCCACCTCTTCCCTGTGTCCTTCCCTCCCATGCACTCCTGCCCCCCGAGCTGTCTCCCTGTGCATACACAGCCTTTCTATTCTCCCATGATTGATCTCTCCAAGGAGTATATCTACCTAATGTAAATGTTCAGCTCATATGCCTGTCTTTTGTTTGGCTGGAAGCCACAGGAGTGGGTTCAATTCCAGACCGGAAGGGTAACTAGGGGCCATAGTCTCAGTGGTTCTATCAGGCTCTATCAGACCAGCAAACCTGGTCTTTTTTTTTTTTTTCTTTAATGATTTTGAGTTTTGTTCCACATTGTTCTCCCACTCTATCCAGGGTCTCCTACATAGATTCCCCTCTGAACGATTGACAGTGGTAGCAACACACCATCTAGTTTGTCTGGTCTCATAGTCGTATATGCTGAGGATTGCAGGGTGTACCAGTCCCTTGGACTAATTGTTTTCATGTGTTCTGGTTACCTAGTGCCACTCAGACAGGAATATACCACAAATGGGATGGCCTTAACAAACAGGGGTTTATTGTCTTGTAGTTTGGAGGCTTTAAGTCCAAGTTCAAAGTGCCAGGCCCTAGGGGCTGGGTGAAAGCCCCTCAACCTTGGGGTTCAGCTCTGCCTCCTGTTCCTGGCCCACTGGCGCTAGAGGCTTTTCTTCATTTAGACAGCTGCTGGCTGCTGAGGCTGACAAGCCCATGGTTGACAAGTAAAAAGGCACAGTCCTGATGTTACCAAACCACACAACAGGCATTCATTCAAGTCCGTTGTAAGTCCCAAGGTCAGCAGAGCACGGCAGGCTGCTGCTGAACAACGACACAGCTACACGCAGGGTCCAAGCGTGCCATAAGCTATAGACTATCCCCAAGGCTTCTCCTTATAAACAGGAAGCAGACCGCATCCCAAAGGCAGCTACTCAGCTGCTTGTGGTAGATCCCACCATGGAGTTGATTGCCAGTTTCATCATGGGGAATAACTATCACCAGCTGCCCAGCCACTCAACGAGGCCCAGCCAAGTTGACACACGAACATAACCACACCATGTGTCTTTGGTTTTCTTCATTGTTCTTTGCTCTGGACAAGGAGAGACCCATTATTGCACCTAGATGGCCACTTGCAAGTTTTTAAGATCCCAGTTGCTTCTTGACTTCATAGGGCTTTCAATGGCTGACTTTTCTGGAAGTAGATTGTCAGGTCTTACTTCAGAGGAATCTCTGTGTGGACTTGAACCACTAATCTTTCAGTTAGCAGTGAGTACATTAACTGTTTGCACCATCCTGGGACTCTAGGTAGGAGAAGCATAGTAACAAATACATATATTAAAGAAGAAAACCATAATCTCTTTCTCTACAAGTGAAGCAATAGGAGATCTTGATATACTTGGTGTTTAGCTATTTTCTTTTTTGCATGGCTTCATTGATAGAAACAATAAGGAATAGGTTATTATATCCACACTGTAACTGATATGACCTAAATTTTGTGGCATAAATTTTTAACCAGTGGTCATTTTTACCCCCCTGCTTCCTCTTTTTAAAATCTGTGGTCAACATTACTTCTTGTTCACCCTAGAGAAGAAACAAAAAAGACTTGTCTGCAAAGCAATTCAATAACTAATGCCTTTACTTTCACATCAAACTCAAATAAAAAGTCAAAGCCTCCAAAATGGCGGCAGTGAAGTGGCAGAGTCTCGTGAGGACAGTTGTAGGCATGTTCTCTAACACCTGCTGCCTTCTTTCACTTCTCTCATCTGACAGTGATTAATTGGAAACTGACAAGGGAGACTTGGGGTTTTATGATGAACATTCTACAAGTATATATTAAACATTTATCCATCTGGTGGGAAGGGCTAATTTACTTTTAGGTATTCGCCTCACTGGGTATTCCCATTATTCTAAAATGTCAGGTTCCTCATAACACAAAAGCACTGAGGCTAACATGTGCCAGTAGTTCTGTGTTTTATGAGCTCTTCTCATGAGTAGCATTCATGGACCTCAGATTATTTTTACATAATAAGTATGAATTCTAGATTCTAAAGTCGAAGAATTATTAATTAAATCTGAATTTTGCAACACTGAGTAACTCTCTAAAAGGTTACTATTTACCAGAGACATTAGCTTTCAGATGTTTTTTCAAATTAGATCCCTGGCATTCCTTTCTTGCTTTCTAGAATTGTTCCAATGTCATATCTATTTCATGGCTAGGAGGAAGCCAATTTCAAGGATCTATTGCACGAAGAACTATTTACTGAGACATATGCAATGCTTTTGCTATGAAATAAACAGGAGTAACATGCCTTTAATATAGGTTTTGACAATAAGAAACGAGACTTATTTGTCTTTAGCACCGACACACTATGGAATGCAGGGGCAATACCTTTGTTGTTTATTATAGTGTGGCACCCTCTATGGTTTTGGGAGCACATATTTTTCTTAGCTTAGCCTCACACTTCACCTTTATATCTGGCTGCCATTGCCTTCCAAAAGGTGGAAATCTATTATCTTATAAACTTTTAAAATGAGAAGTCCTTTTCATACTGATGTACAAGTGCCCTATTTTTTATCCATGGCAATGTCATTTTCTCTGCCTGCCAGGTTGGAAATGTTCATTTTGACTCTTTCCTTTCCTTTACAAATTTCTGGCAAGTTGTTTTTCACTAAGTCTTTCATATGTATATCTTGCTTTAGAATCTTCATCTTCTTACCTCTTCTAGGGCAGGCATTCTCAACTTCAGTGTGCATATAAGAAACACACATGGAATTCATAGCATTCAGATTCTTGGCCCAAATCTTAGATGATTCAGCAGGTCTTGAGAAAGTTACAGGACACTGAATTTTAATAAGTCACTTAAATATAGTCCATGTCCAGATTTTGAGAAACACTGTTCTACATAGTCAATGTCCCTGCATAGTGCAAACGGTTTGTATACTACTGCTAACTTAAAAGTTGATGGTTTAAACCCACCCAGCAGTTCCATAGAAGAAAAGCTGGTGATCTGCTTCTGTCAAGATTAAACCAAAACAAAAACTCACTTCTGTGGAGTCAATTCTGACCCATGGTGACCCCTAGGACAGAGTAGAATTGCCCCATAGGTTTCCAAGGCTGTAAACCTTTATGGAAGCAGACTGCCCCATGTTTTTCCTACAGAGTGGCTGGTGGGTTTGAACTGCTGACTTTCTGGTTAGTAGCCAAATGCCTTAACCACTGTGCCACCATGGCTGTTATAGCCAAGAAAACTCTATGGAACAGTTCTACTCCGTAATGCATAGGGTCACCGTGATTGGGAATTGATGATGCCAATGGGTTTACAGGGCTCTATAGTCTACTGAGGGAGCTCTGGTAGCACAGTGGCTAAGACACCTGCCTGCTAACCAGACGGCTGGTGGTTCAAACCCACCAGCCACTCCTCGGAAGGAAGGTTGGGCAATCCTACTTCCATAGTGATACTGCCTCGGAAACCCAAGGAGGGGTCGCTATGAGTCGGGTTTGACTCGACGGCACATAACAACAACAGCAACAACATAGTCTACTGATCTCTATTGGGTCTTATAAATGATTTTCAAATAAAACATTCTAGAGCCAATATTATGCCCATTCTTTCATGCATGCATGGGTTAATGCAACTATTTATTGAGCACCAATAGTACGTCAAATACTATTCTAAGTACTGTGTTGACAGCAGTGGCCAAAATAAATATCCCTGTCCTCATGAAGTTCACAGTCTGTATTGTTTCTGGTTCAAGAATAGGCCCTTGGTTTTAAGATCATGGTCTTGGGGCGGGGGTGGAGGGAGCCTTTGCATCAGTTGGCATAATATAGTTCACAGAGATAATGCTTTGCATCCTACTTTGATGAATAGTGACTGGGGTCTTGGGGGCTTGTGAACAATCATCTAGGATGTGGTATTGGTCTCTCCCTGTCTGGAGCAAAAAAGAGCGAAGAAAATAAGTATCAAGGAAACAATTAGTTCAATGGACTAATGGACTACATGAAACTCAGCCTCCTCTACCCTGAGATCAGAGGAGCTAGGTGGTGCCTGTCTACTACCACCAGCTACTCTGATTGGGATCACAATGGAGGGTCCTGGATGGAGTGAAAGAGAAATATGGAACAAAACTAGAAATAATTAAAAAAAGACCAGATTTACTAGGAACCCCAAGGCATTTCACCAGTCTCTATTAGACATTTAGACACCTTTGGACATGGATGTGAAGCCACTCCCAGGCATCACCTTTTAGCCAAACAACTCACTGCCATCTTGTCAACTCCAACTCATGGACCCGAATTTCTGAGGAGCTAAATCTTTATGGAAGGAGATTGCTCCATCTTCCTTCTGCTGAGCACTTGGGGGGTTTGAATTGCCAACCATCTGGTTAGCAGTCAAACACCTTAGCACTGCACCACCAAAGCTCTTTAGCCAAACAATAGGCAGGACTTTAAAGGAAACTACCACTCGTGAAAAATGTACTCTTCGGGACAAACACACAGACCAAAAGAGCAGCATTTACCCAATAACAAAGCCCAGAAAGTGGGAAGGTACAGGAAAGAAGGACAAATAGAAATGGGAATCCAGGGAAGAAGTGCTGTTACATTGAAGGGATTACAACTAATGTCATGAAACAAAATGTGTATAAACTGTTGAGTGAAAATCTAACTTGCTCTGTAAATTTTCACCCAAATCACAATGGAAAAAAAGAAGAAGAAGAAGAAGAAGAAGACTATTTTACTTTATGTAACACAGAAATTCCTATCTGTTCTACAAAAAGCTTTGTGGCAATGGATATTTTAGAAATTAAATCTTTTTTTAAATGCAGCTGCTTAGACAAATCCTGGGGTGAACATGTTTTATAAAGTGAAGAACCCTTTCCTAATGCCAGGATCATTTCTTAGATGAGTGTTTAGAGTCCCTTAAAGTGGGGTACAGAGGGTAATGCAGGGCTTGCCCCCCAGGAGTAGAAGACGAGAAGTCAGAGCCCCTGACTCCCGCCCACTGTCTGACCCTGAAGCAGCAGCATACTAATTGTTTCCAGGATCACAGTTTCCTTTTCTTCATGATTCATCAATTCTTAAATGCAATATTTTCTCCACCTTGTCATTCTGAGACACTTACTCCAAAATTGTACTGAAATCAAGAGATGTTTTCCTTGATGTTGCATGGGGAGAAGAATATGATTCCTTTGAAAACTTCAAAAGTTCACTTTTGTTCCTTGATGGGTGTTTTCAAATTATCAAACAATAAATAAGGACTTTACTATCCACTGAATAAAGCTTGCTTTTACCCATAAAAATAAAAAAATAAAAAAAAAGAATAGGCCCCTGTAACTTATCAGATTTGAAACAAACTTTCTTGGTCTGAGTTGGAAGATCTTACTTGATCTTCTCTCTTACTATCATCCAACACGTACACTATTCTCCAGTCAGGTCAACCTTTTTTACTGTTCCTGTCTTCCTATCTCCATAACAACTCCATTCCTATATTCATATCAACTCTTGTCTTTTTGTTCCTATTATTTTTCACAATTATTATTATTTATTCCTATTATTGGCCAGTGTTATGGACAGGCATAGATATATGAAATCAAAGTTCATTCATTCAATAAATACCTGCTTATTCTGAGCCAAGCATTGTTCTCAATATGGGGGATTGATTCAGCAATGAATAGGGCAGAAAGTAAATATGCAAATAAAAAGGAAAAAGAAATATCAGATAAATGCTATGCAGGGTTTGGTGATAATGACCTAGCAGCCACTTGACATTGGATAGTCTGAGAATACAGTGACAATTTAGGCTGACAGAAAAATGACAAAGGGAGTGACCAGGCAGATTTTAGGATGATGAGAATTATAGGCAGAGGGAATAGCTAGTGCGACTCGACGGCACATAACAACAACAACAACAAGGGTCTGAGATGAAAATGTGTGTAAGAATACAACCAAACCCAGTGTGGCTGATGCGTAGTGGGAGAGGATAAGATGGTAAGGGCTGGGATCACTGAGGTCCACATAAGTCAAAAGACATAGGGGCAGGGGTATGGATTCTATTCTAAGAGGAATGAAATGTCATTGGAGTGTTATCAGCAGAGTAATGATCTAACTTATGTTTTACAAGGTCTCTTCCACTACTGTGTGGCATCTCGTTTGTATGGAGGCAGGAACAGCACAGGGAGACCAGATAGGAGCTACTATATTAATCCAGTTGGATGATCATGGTTGCTTGGATAGGTGGTAGCAAATGGACAGAAATGGGCAGACTGGCCATATGGTATGAAGTAGTGTCACTGGGCTTGGTGATGGATTTGGATGTGGGGAGTAACAGAGAGCATTCCAAGATTATTCCTAGATCTTTTCCTTGAGCAACTGGCTGTGGGTCATGTCCTTTGCAGATCTAGGGAATATGAGAGAGAGCAGGTTTGAATGAGCCGGTAATCAAGACTCTAAATGATGGGTGATATGGCTGAAAAGACAGGTTGCTAAAGCTACATTGCAAAAAGTTTACAATGAGAAATGAAGAAACTTGAACTTTTTCCAAATTATAACTTGGGAAATATACTATGCCATTGCTGTGTAGGAAGAGCTACAAGGAGTAGAAATTTCATACCTGTAGTTTGAATGTAGGAGCTCCAGTGGCACAGTGGTTAAAGTATTTGGTTGCTAACTAAAAGGTCAGTGGTTCAAAAACAACAGCTGCTCTGCAGGAGAAAGATGAGGCAATATGTGTCTGTAAAGATTTATGTTAGAAAGCCTATGAGGCAGTTCTACTCTATCCTATAGGATCACTATGAGTTTGAATTGACCTGATGACAATGAGTTAAAAGGATGAATGTAGGAGCCCTGGTGGCACTGTGGTTAATGTGTTCCACCAAAGGATTGGCAGTTCAAACCCACCAGCTGCTCTGTAGGAGAAAGATGTGGCAGTCTGTTCCTGTGAAGATTCCAGCCTTGGCAACCCTATGCAGCAGTTCTACTCTGTCCTAAAGGTTGCTATGAGTTGGAATCAAATCAAAAGTAAGGGGTTCCATTTTTGGTTTTGGAGTATGAATGTAGGAGTAGGAAGGGAGCAGGAGGTGGGGGTTGGAGAGGAGCAAAGAGAGAGTCAAAAGACATAAGAAAAATGACAAAAGAGCCAAAATGGAGCCAGGGAAAGAGTTTACACAAAATACAAATAAATAAATAAACAATAAAATTAAAAAAACCCACAAATATTCACTTGGAGGTATGGAGATTAAGATTAATCACAGGCTTCTTGGCTGGAAGTTCTGAGGAAAGGAGATGCAGAGGGGGGAAAGACAAATTACAAGCTGCTGAGACAAGTGTCTGCTTCAAAGGTAGGAATTAATCGGTTAAGGTTGGGGTCTGCAAAGCCAATAGCTTGGTAAAGAATCTGGGTTGAAAGAGGAAAGCAGACTTCTTGATCCATAAATGGTCATTCCCTCTCCTGGTAGCAAGAGAACTGGGGTGTGTGTGTGTGTGTGTGTGTGTGTGTGTGATAACCCCATCTACATTTTACATATCACATGTTTTCACTATACAAAAATTTAGGCAATCTTTAGTTTTACTAGGATCATTTGATAGGCTATCTGATGAACTTTATGTGTTGTAGCATTTCAGAGCTTGAAACACTAGTTCATAAAATGGGTAAGTTTTACTCATCCTTATGAGTTCTACTGCCAATGAACAATATCTCAAAAACAGGCTGTTTGTAAAAAGGTCTTTGTCTTGTCAAGGGAGGAAAACTGTTGCCCTTTATGAGAAAATGTTTTCAGTTAACAGTTAATTCTATTTTTCTGACTGAATTTTCTCCCTCTAATATAACAGGCTTGATCAATAAGAAACCTCCATCTATAACTTAGGAAATGTAGACAGGGCAAATCATCCAAGAGAAAGCAAGTGATGAAGAAAATCGATATTCTTACCTACTCTTTCTTCCCTTATCCTTCATTTTCCATTTCTCTTGTCTTCACCAAAGCCTCACTACTGAGGCTAACTGAATCACTGGGATAAATGCATTTCAAGAAACCAAATTTTGGCTCATTTATGTCAATTTCAAAAGCAACTGCCTGCCTCTTTTTTATATGAGCCATTTTCTAAATAAGTGATTTTTGGGGGGAGAGGGTTTGGCAAGCTGAGGAATTTTGCCTTAGTCAATAGTTGACATTGTCATTAAATAGGAGGCAAATTACTCACTGCGAATGAATTAATATCTTGCAGAACCAAAATTATTTATGCCCTGAGTGATAAACTTGGGAACTGTTAATCAGCTCACTGACAGAATTTGTAAATGAGATCAATGCATCACTGTTGGGGATCTTCCAGGAATGATGGAGGACAGACAGGAGAGCTGCCAGAAGGCTGGATCCATCCATTTCTTCTCTTGTTCTTTCTTTCTTCCCTTCCCTCTCCCTCTTTTTTTTTCTTCCTTCCTTATTTCCTCCCTCCCTTTCTTCCTTCTTGCCTTCCTTCCCTCTTTCTTCCTTGTTTGCCTGCCTACCTGCCTAAAGTTATATTAAGGGTCTAGTCTGTGTAAGTATCAGTGATATCCTTAAGGAAACCATATCCTCTATCTCTAACAATCTAGTGGGGGAAATAAATATGGGAAGACATTAGATATCATTAGAGTACAATGGAGTAGGTAAAATAATAAAAGTCTACTGCTATGAGGTGCAGTCAAGTCGATTCCCATATACAGGCATATCTTGGAGACATTGTGGGTTCAGTTCCAGACCATGACAATAAACCGAATATTGCAACAAAGTGAGTCACACAAATTTTTTGGTTTCCAAGTTCATATAAAAGTTATGTTCACACTGTACTATAGTCTATTAAGTGTGCAATAGCATTATGAAAAAATTTGAAATACTGTGAGAATTACCAAAATGTGACTCAGAGACATGAAACGAGCACATACTGTTGGAAAAAATGTTCAACCTAGGGTGCCCCAAAACTTCACATCTTGGTCTATGTACAAGTCCTGCATGAGTAAAATCTAGTGTTCTGGAATTCCCATTCTTAGCAATGTTATACATAATTTGTTACGATCCATTGGTGAATGGCTTTGCATAGTTAATTAAACATAGGCAGACATCTTTCTGGTATTCTCTGCCTCTAGTCAAGATCTGGGAGCTCTGGTAGCATAGTGGCTAAGGCACTTGACTGCTAACCAGAAGGCTGGCAGTTCAAACCCACCAGCCACTCCTCGGAAGGAAGG
>NW_006921655.1:9102426-9104571 GCF_000298275.1 Orycteropus afer afer | reverse complement strand
AGGGAAAAATGAGGGGTGCGAACTGGGCTTAGGACTAAATCAGGGCGTCTGGTGCTGCCATGAGACAGGGCGTCAGTGAAATTTCACAACTCCTTTTATTATTTTATGTATTTTAATTTTCAAACATATACACATTTAAATACTGAGCCTAAAAACTAAACAAAGTAATTCCTACGTCCACGCCATGCACAGCTTTGTCGTTCCTGACTACATCACTCTCCTTGATCAAAACATGTTTTAAAATGTTATTCTCATAAAAGACTTATTGAAGAATAAATGCAGGATTAAATCTTACTGTAGGTTTCTGTTTTGCTTTTGTCAGAACAGGCATTTTCAGTATTTCTCTAATTCTATAGTAAAATAATAGACATGTTTTGTTAGTTATATGACTTGATCAAGCCTATACATAAAACCAAATATCTTATAAGTATGATGCCAGAGGTGTTGTTGTTGTTTTTGTTGTTGTTGTTGTTATGTGCTGTCGAGTTGGACCCAACTCATAGCGACCCCTCCTTCGGTTTCCGAGGCAGTGTCACTGCAGAAGTGGATTGCCCCATCTTCCTTCCAAGGAGTGGCTGGTGGGTTTGAACCGCCAGCCTTCTGGTTAGCAGTCAAGTCGGCCCCGACTCATAGCGACCCCTCCTTGGGTTTCCGAGGCAGTATCACTACAGAAGTAGGATTGCCCAACCTTCCTTCCGAGTCTCTTTCCATAGATATAATCAATTATGGTACCTGTGTATTAATTCTGACAAAGTCAAAGTGTACAGTTTTTACATACATTGCTGAAAAAGGTATTTTCAATGAATAACTTGTCAGTATTGGAGAATTCTATAATGTGATCTCTGCTATCATTTCTGCCACCAAGGACATATTTTCCTACTACTGATTCTGCTTGGTTTCTGACTTTTGCATTTCAATCACCTGGAATTATCAATGCCTCTTGATTGCATATTTGATCAATTTCAGATTGCAGAAGTTGGTAAAGTCTTCCATTTCTTCATCTTAGGAGTTATGGTGGCATAGTGTCTAAGGCATATGACTGCTAACCAGAAGGCTGGAGGTTCAAACCCACCAGACACTCCTTGGAAGGAAGATTGGGCAATTTACTTCTGTAGTGATACTGCCTCAGAAACCCAAGGAAGGATCACCATGTGTTGGATCTGACTCCATGGCAGTGAGTTGAGTTGGGTTTCTTCATCTTTGGCATTAGTGGTTGGTGGGTAAATTTGAATACTAATCATATTAACTGAGTTTTTCTTATAGGCATATGAATATTATCCTATCACTGACAGCATTGTACTTCAGGATAAATCTTGAAAAGTTTTTTTTTGACAATGTGATGTCATTCCACCTCAATTTGTCATTCCTGGCATAGTAGATCATACATAGGATTGTTGGATTCAAAATACAGTCCATTTCAGCTTACTAATGCCCAGGATATCAATCTTTATGGATTCCATTTCATTTTTGATGACTTCCAATTTTCCTAGATTCATACTTTGTATATTCCATGTTCTGATTATTACTGGATGTTTTCAGCTGTTACCTCTTTTTGAAACATATCACATCAGCAAATGAAGTTCCTGAAAGCTTTACTCCATCCACATCATTAAGGTCCACCCATCTTTGAGGAGGCTGTTCTTCCTCAATCATATTTTGAGTGCCTTCCAACCTAAGGTGATCATCTAGCACTAGATCAGATAATATTCCACTGCTATCTGTAAGGTTTTGTTTCTCTGACTAATTATTTTACAGAAGTAGATTGCCAGTTCTTTATTCCTATCTGTCTAAGTTTGTAAGCTCCACTGAGAGCTGTCTACCACGGGTGACCCTGCTAGTATTTGAAATACTGGTGGCATAGCTTCCAGCAACAAAACAATATGCAAGCCACTACAGTATGACAAACTGATGAACAGGTGTATTAAAGTGTTCTAAAGTACAGAGAGGGGGATAAAAGCCAGGAACTCGGACAGAAGAGCAGTCAGCCCCAGGGTTACAGGTGAGGAGAGACAACACAGGGACACCCAAAGCAGCAGTCAGAAGAGCAGGAGAAAGGGGATTAAAAGCCAGGAAGCCAGAGAGAAGAGCAATCAGCTAAAGGGATTAGGTGAGGAGAGGAAACTCAGGTCCACCCAAAGCAGCAGG
>NW_006921655.1:9097898-9098646 GCF_000298275.1 Orycteropus afer afer | reverse complement strand
GATCGCCCAATCTTTCTTCCATAGAATGGCTAGGGATTTTGAGCCCCCACCTTTCTGGTTAGTAGTCAAATGCCTTAGGCAACACGCCACTCCTTCTATAGGGGTTAGAAATGGCCTAATGGAGAAAAACAAATACCAATTTTCCAAGTGAATAAGGCAGTATTTTAGGAAGAAGAAAGAATATGTGGAAAATCATGGGTTTGGGGCAAAATATAATAACTGCCACAACAACTAAAAACTATGTACCAAGCATTATGTTGAGAGGCTTTCATGAATTAATGCACTTTATCCTTATAACCACTCTATAAGATAGGTGTTATTCCCATTTGTGTGATAAGAAACTGAAATTCCAAATAATTAAGGGATTTATTTTAAAGAAGAATTGATATGTTTGGGAGTTGTGCCCACTTCAGTGTGCTGGTGGTGTATGAGAGGTGTAGTGGAAAATGACATCCACCAGGAAGTACTATTCCCATAGTCAATAAAAATGGCATTGTCAAGAGAGAAGACTGCAAAGACTTTTGTTGTTGTTGTCATGTGCCGTCAAAGAGGACCCAACTCATAGTGACCCCTCCTTGGGTTTCCGAGGCAATATTACTACAGAAGTAGATTGCCCAGCCTTCCTTCCATGTTGTTATTTGCCATCAAGTCGGCCCGACTCCTAGCGACCCCTCCTTGGGTTTCTGAGGCAGTTATCACTACGGAAGTAGGATTGCCCAACCTTCCTTCCGAGGAGTGGCTGGTGGGT
>NW_006921655.1:9094040-9097658 GCF_000298275.1 Orycteropus afer afer | reverse complement strand
GTTCTATTTCTTATAGCACAGTTGATATGATTTTAGCTTGAACACAGTTTTAAAGGAAGAATAGCCAGATGCTCCTAAAGAAAAACACAATTGAATGAAAACACTCATTGAATCTTTAGTAATTATACTGCCTAAATATTTGCCAGCATGACTTATTAGTGACATTAGTATCAATCCAACTAAATAAGATAATTTGGCTAGTTGACTTGCTATTTTTAAACCAATTAAAAGATGTAAACACCCAACAAATATATTAACTTTTGGTTTTAGAAGGGTTGACACTTGGCGGTTTCTTTTTAACAATGATTAACTGGCATGGGGAGTTTCCTATTCAGGCTGCTCAGAGTTTGCAGGACTTAAATGACATCAGTCAAAAATTCCCAACTATAAAGGAATTTAAATTGAGTACATTCAGTCATAGTTAAAAGATTATTTAGAAACAAGTTCAAAAGAAGAGAGGCAAGAATACAAACTATAAAAAAGTTAACTGCTGTGTTAAAAGATCATCTCAACCAACACTAACTATTCTCGCTGCTCTTGAGTTGGATCTGACTCATAGCGACCCCTCCTTGGGTTTCTGAGGCAGTATCACTATGCAAGTAGATTGCCCAATCTTCCTTCCGAGGAGTGGCTGGTGGCTTTGAACCACCAGCCTTCTGATTAGCAGTCAAATGCCTTAGGCAGTATGCCACCAGAGCTCCCACTAGTGTTAGTAATCTGACTTACTATGTATAAATATTAATAATAGACATAGAGTGAGGAGAATAATCTATGTTGAGTTCATATTTCTTGACCCATAACCAGTTACTGTCCACAGAGACAAAATTTAATAAAAGCTGCAAATAATGTGAAACTGCAGATAGCTACGTGAAGTGATAAAAGCATGATAGTGTGTCAAGCATCTATAGCATAAGAGGTAGGTCTACAGGCTACCAGTTCCTCATGAGAAAACTGACTTGAGTAAATAAGGCTTGTAGTAGGTCAGGGATAGGGCTTGTGTATGATCTGGATGAACTTGCAAGTGGTTTATTAAGTCTATGATTTGGAGGAATAGAGTCATCCTTTCTGAAAATCAGATAAATGATAGACACCCACCAGGAGGTACTATGCCATGAGTCAATAAAAATGTACAACAAGCCATTTAAAATGAGGGACCTCAGTTCAGAAAAGTCACTAAACAGGTCTGAGGGCAAAATATCTGAATCAGGGCATCAATCGATTTATGTTTTCAATCTCCTGTTCAGTGTAAAGCCCTATTTGACAAAAGTTGAGGAAATTAACTGTGTTGTAAGGTGGGGAGAACTGAGCCTCCTACCTATTATAGGGCCTCCAATCCATTAGTTTTTCTCACCAATTTCATACTTGCATTAACTTTGTCTACGATCTTACCTTTATTGACTAATGAAATTGAATGGTATGGTCTGGTCCTTCTTAGGTCCTGTTCAGAACCAAGATGTTGCAGGGAAAACAAAGCATATAAAATAAGCTTTAAATTTTAGTAGGTCTTAGCTGCTTGTATAGTTTTTTCTTTGTAAGCTATTTAGCAATCTGAAAAAGTGAAAAGTGGACCTGCATTTGCTGTGAAAAGTTTTCATGTTAGATTGGTTTTAAGATCTGGTAATTGGTGAAAAGGGAGTAACTTTCTCCTCTAGTGACAGAGGCAGAAACTCATCACGTTTTGGTTTAATAAGAAATCTCCAGTGAAGTTTGAAAGCCCCTCAGTCAGTTGTCCCACTCAGAGCTCTCCTAACATTTCTAGCCCAATCATGTGTGGTCATAGCTCACCTGGGTGCAGGACAGCTATGTCCGTGACTAACCCAGGTCACAAACAGCCACTTACCATCCACTTTAAATATCTTTTCTATAGAAGTTAAGAAATACAGAAAGCTAGCTTCTTGAGCAGAGCCATGATTAAAATTTCTAGATTCCCCCAATGTCTTATGATTCAATTTAGCAGATAAATGAATCTTTTATGGGATTTTCACTTAATTTGACAAATTTATTTCAAATAGAACATTCCACAAGGAGACAGTCTTTATTCTTCATCAAATTCAGGTTGCTACCAATCTCTGGAGGATATAAAGTTATTTAGCCTCCATCAGAGGAGATTCAGGTCACATAGGAGCCACTTTCAAATGTTTGGTAGGTTGTTATGTAGAACTGGTACTACATTTGCTCTTCATAGCCACATAGATGGAACTAATAAACTCCTAATAATCATAGCTATATAAAGATGAAATAGACTACTTGGGAGGAAGTTACTCTCCCTCACCCCTCATCCCTGGAGGTGTTCAAGCACTATGGATGATCACTTTGCAGGAAAGTCATGTGTCAGGCAGCACTTAGACCAGATGATTTGGAAGAGCTTCCCACACCTAAACATTCTAAGATTCTATAATGAGTATTTTTAAAAATTGTTTTCAACCTTTCTTTCTTTTTTGTTTTTAACATAAAATCTGAGGAAGGGCTGTTTGCTGGAGGCAAAATGTATGCCTATGCTTTTCAAATTTGAAGTTTTAAAATTGTTGAATTATTCTATCTCTTCAGATAGCTTGCTAGAAATAAACATGAAAACTTCCTAAAAGGCTGAATACTAATAAGGTTATGATTAAATTTGGAATGTTTAAATTTTCTCTTCTAGACACAGTTCTCTGGGTGATATAGGACCTTGAATTTATTTATGTTGTACTTTTTAATACAGAAAAGTTAAAACATAGATAATAGACAAAATAGCATAATGAATTCTTATGTGCTCATTTCTTTGCTTCAATAATTATTAAGTAACCGGGATCCTCTATGTGATTGGCAGAATTATGCCTCCTCTCTCAAAAAAAAAAAAAAAAAAGATGCTCATGTCTTAATCTTTGGAACCTGTGAATATGCTAGGTTATATGGTAAAGAGGGAGTATGGTTGCAGAAGGAATATGGTTGCAGCTGACCTTGAGGTAGAGAGACTATTCCGGATCATCCAAGTGGCCGGCCTAACTTCATGAGGAAGACAGAAGTGAAAGAGCCAAATAGACAGGAAAGTGAGAAGAATTTGACCACATGTTACTGGCTTTTACGATGAACGAATAGGGCATGAATAAAGGAATGAAATGTCGTTGTTGTTGTTGTTATGTGCCGTCGAGTCGGCCCCGACTCATAGCGACCCCTTCTTGGGTTTCGGAGGCAGTATCACTAGGGATGTAGGATTGAAAACAGCCTCTAAAACCAAAAAACCAAACTCACTGCTGTCGAGTTGGATCTGACTCATAATGCCCCTCCTTGAGTTCCCAAGGAGGTATCTCTACAGAAGTAGGTTGTGCAATCTTCTTCTGAGGAGTGGCTGGTGGGTAGCAGTCAAATGCCTTAGGCACTTCGCTACCAGAGCTCAGGAACAAATTCTCCCATATAGCCTCCTAAAGGAGTGCAGCGTGCCTGACACTGTGATTTTATTCCAGTGAGACCCTTTTCCGTCTTCTAACCTCCAGAACTGTAAGATAATGAATTCATGGTATTTTAAGTCACTAGGTTTGTAGTGGGAGCTCTGGTAGCGTAGTGCCTAAGGCACTTGACTGCTAACCAGAAGGCTGGCAGTTCAAACTCACCAGCCACTCCTCAGAAGGAAGATGGGGC
>NW_006921655.1:9087466-9093830 GCF_000298275.1 Orycteropus afer afer | reverse complement strand
GGTAGCATAGTGGCTAAGACACTTGCCTGCTAACCAGACGGCTGGCGGTTCAAACCCACCAGCCACTCCTCGGAAGGAAGGTTGGGCAGTCCTACTTCCGTAGTGATACTGCCTCGGAAACCCAAGGAGGGGTCGCTATGAGTCGGGTTTGACTCGACGGCACATAACAACAACAACAAAGGATAAAGCAGAAATTTCTTTGGGTTTTCAAGTAAAACAAGTATTTACAGACTTAGCACAGGAAAAGAATAATTTTATTTGTAGGGCTTTGATTACAATAAGGATATAAATCTGAATACCTATTAAAGAGATTTGAATATATGCTACCAAAAGCTAAACAGATATTTAAATTGCTAATATGATTAATTTTAGTAATCCTTTAAATTACTTAAACCCATTGGTTTGGTGTTCTGGTATCATTTTGGTTCAACTACTTTTCTCTGTTTCATGAATTGCAAATTAGACACTCTGGTTCACTTAAATGTATATATCATGATTGCTTTTGATAGCTTTTCTACATAAGTCATTTATCATCCAATTTCAATAAAGAGGCAAATTTGGGAGATAGAAAAACACATTATTTTATAAAAGCTAGTGAAATAGTTTATATGCTATTAAAATGTGCTACTTTCAATAATCCCAATGAAAATCTATGGTCATTTTCTAAAAAATTATTATTTACATTCTTATTTGTATCCACAGGTTCTTTTTTTGTAAGTCTTGATAAATAAGTTATTTAATTTGACTCTAAATATCATTGAACCAATCACCAAACGGAATGACCTCCTCTGCAAACATAATCAAAAAGGAAATAGAGAAAGAAAATGAAAGAAAAACAAGGCATTAAAGTTTACTAATAGATTTCAAATATATATATATATATATATCAGCGGGAGCTCTGGTCGCATAGTGCCTAAGACACTTGACTGCTAGCCAGAAGGCTGGTGGTTCAAACCCACCAGCCCCTCCTTGGAAGGAAGATGGGGCAATCTACTTCCATAGTGATACTGCCTCGGAAACCCAAGGAGTGGTCGCTATGAGTCAGAGCCAACTCGACAGCACATAACAACAACATATATATCAGCTAATGTTAAATTTGTTTTAACCAAAATTCAATATCTAGATTGCTGAAGTCATGTATACTGTTGGACTCTATTTCCTTCAGGCATAGGGCCTTCTTCCTTTAAGATGTCAGCCACATGATACAGTGGATTTTTATTAAAATTACCATGAGAGCTAGAGTCAACTGCATTGTTTGAAATGTACAGATTATTTTCCTTTAGAAAGTCACAGAAGAAATGCTGTGACAACATAAACTTGCTTTGAAAGTGTAAATCAGAAACACAAACCAATAATACTGAGCAGATGGCACAAATTCGAACATACCTCCCAAACTCCAAAATCTCTGAAGTAAATATAAAGTTTGATATTTACTTATATGATTATTTATCTCATTCTTCCTGGACACTAGACGAAACTGAAATGTACAAAACTAAGGGCAGTCTCTAAAGCTATTATTGTCCAAATACCTTTCAAGTAAGACATTACCTGAATTACTTCTGAAATAAAATCATTGTATATTTTCATCTTGGGCATCTTTCACTTGCTTTATCTAAATTGATCTAAAGTATTGTATTCCTTTTAACCCAAATTGATAATGAAAATTTTTAAAGCTCAAAAACAATACTTTCTAGCCAATATTCTTCTTCCCTGAGTTTATTTTCCACCTCTAAGCAGCACCCCCCTCCCCCCCACACACACTACTTTCCTAGCCAGCTGTGAATCATCTCTAACACTGTTTTGTTCTAATAGAAACACCACAGGTGGATGACTTTAACAAACAGGAGTTTATTCTCTTACAGTTTTGGAGTTTGAGTTCAAGTGCCAGGCTCTAGGGGCTAGGGGAAAGCCCCTTGACCTTGGGCTTCAGCTCTGCCTCTTGCTCCTGGCCCACTGAAGCTGGAAGCTTTCTTCACTCAGGCAGCTGGTGGCTGCTGAGGCTGGCAAACCCAAGGTCAACAAGTAAAAGAGCACAGTCTCAAGATCATCAAACAACATGTCCGGCCATGAATTCAAGTCCAGAAAAAGTCCCAAGATTGTCAGAGCATGGCAGGCTGGTGAATGAAGACTCGGCTACATGCCGGGTTCAAGGGCGCCAAAAGCTGCAGACCAGTCCGAAAGCTTCTCTTTATATACTGGAAGCAGACCACATCCCTAAGGCAGCTACTCAGCTACTCACGGTAGATTCCACCACGGAGTCATCATGGGGAATGCTATATCCAGCTGCCCAGTCATTCAAAACCAGGCCCAGCCAAGTTGACATTAACCTACCACAAACACATACTCTGTTATTCTAAAATACAAGATCAGTGAAGAGCTTTATAGACATTTTAACATAGCCTTTGCTTGTTTGTTCGTTTAAAGCTCTCTTTTCAGTGATCATCACTACTGTGTCCTGGTTTTTAAGTGTTCCCCTGATGACTATTTTTTGTCATGTAACAATTTATGTTTAGCCAGTAATTTTAAAAATGTGCACTGGAATAATGGTTGAATTAAACACGAAGATTAGACTCTGGATCAATCCTTTTAGTGATGCTTTGTCCACATTAAAACAAGATCTTTTAAAAGTATATAAGGAAAGGTTAGTTTTTTTTAGGTTCCGACTGAGTATTTCTGACTAAAATTCTATAGAAATAATTGGATGTAACCAGCTAATCGAAAGCAAAGCAATCTGTTATTGGAAGGCCAGAATTCTTTTCTAAATTGATAAACATATTTTAGGATGCATTCTAATCTGGGACTTTTTCAAAGAAAAGATACAAAATTCAAAACTTCCAAAAACCACTCCTCTAATGTTGCTTCAGAGAGATTTAGCCCCTATGCAATTTATGACTCAGATTTTCTTAAACAATGTTACTAAAATAAACCTTACTTGAAATCAATGGTACTGGTCTTCAAACATTTTCCTTTATATGGCTATAAATGTGTCCTCTATCATCTGACTGAGCCAACTAAAGTCATTTCTCTTAAAGACATCAACAGCCCAAGGGGGGAAAAAAAAGTTTTCTCCCCAGGGCTGGGGGAGGACTTTTGCTTTGCACTTTAAAAAGTTTGCAGTGTTCCAAGAAGATATTAGGATCAGTTGACTGACAACAGGAAAAATTTTCCTGGCAGAGAAGGAAGCCAGAGGAGATTCATATGCAGACAAAATTTAACTATCAGGCTGTTTGTATCCCCCATGTCTATTCTAATATGCCAAGCTGGGACAAATCAAATGGGCTCTAAAAATGGTAGTTAAAAATGTGATTTCACAATAATTCTAGAGCTTTGCAGAATATCCATTTTAAGCATTTCTTCTTCTTCTTTTTTTTTTTTCCCCCAAAGAGTTATTTATTACCAGGCAAAGCTATACAGCTATTTCAATACATGCTCTAGCAAAGGGAGGGGAGGGGGAAACCTTGAAAACTCTGTATTTTAAAAGTGTTATAAAGATACAACAGTTTTGCTAAAGTACTAGTGTGAGTTTAAAGAGAAGGCACTCTGGTGGCATAGTGGGTAAAGCATTCAGCTGCTAGCCAGAAGGTCAGTGGTTCAAACCCACCAGCTGCTCTGCAGGAGAAGGATGAGGCAATCTACTTCCATAAAGATTTACAGCCTTGGACACCTAAAAGAGGTTGCTATGAATTGGGATCAACTCGACGGCAGTGGGTTTGTGTTTTTGGTTTTAGGGGCTCAGACAGAGATGCTGGAAATCTGTTTGATACAAGAAAGGAAACAAGGTCAGATGATGTAGTGCAGGGGTTGTTGGAGATGTGTCTATTTTCCAGCTGGCCATCCTGTCCCAGAGTGTGGGACAAGAGCAGACACAACTTCCCTCTATTATGGTGACAGATCCTCAGGGTTATTTATCTCTTACTGAAACTGGAATCACAGTATAAATGCCATGAGGACTAAGGACATATGAAAGTAATGTTGGGTTGGACCTCATTAAGCAAATGTTCAGAGCCCTCAGGACAGAGTTCTAGTCAGAATTTCTTAGCAACTTTATAATCCTTTAAATAACTTCCTCGGTTTCTCAAAGAAAATGTGACTCGTGTGAGAATTAGCAGAACAACAGCTTGCAGATGCCATCTTTAGTCCAGATCACAATTTATATTACAGAAATCTTTCAAAATGGGAGGAAATTTTGACTTCTGAGAGTAAGGGAACTGATTCTTGACAGACTCTTCTCCCCTACTGCTTGACCCTTCTCTCACCCAGTGGCATCAATGGAGTGGTACATGAGTGTGTGTGTGTGTGTGTGTGTGTGTGTGTACTGCACCAGGTGTCAGAGGGAGTGACACCAAAATGACTGTCTATAAAGTTTTTGTGCAGTGTTTCAGCAGAAATTTATTATATTTAATAAAAACATGTCTGCAGTTCATTATGACAACAAAAAACATTTTTGGTAATCCCAGTTTACACATATCAATATACCCATAAGACTAAAACTCTGCTAATATACTTTTTGAACCTTCTAATGCACTCTTGTCAGAGCTGTCATTATTACCCAATTATAATAACACTTTGAAGCATGTGGTTTCATCTGCAAATGGTACAAGCACACACTGATGTTTTTGATGAAGCAGGTGTTTTTATAATTGCTCATTTTGTCAAATTTTCAGGTATTTTAGCTACAATATTGCAGTAATTACTACTTGACCCATTTCAATAACTCTTGAGAATGCAGTAGTAATTAAAGGAACAAAAACTCACTGTTGTCGAGTTGTTTCCTACTCATAGAGACCCCTCCTTGGGTTTTTGAGGCGTATCTCTAGGGAAGTAGATTGCCCAAATCTTCCTTCTGAGGAGTGGCTGGTGGGTTTGAAAAGTGGGAGGAAAATAAAAAAATATTAATTTTTTTATTAAAAATCAAAAATATTATCACTAATAATGTAGTTCAACGTAGAAAAATTTTACAAAACAATTGTCTTGAAGTATTTATATAATCTAAGAAATGTTATATTTAAGAAATTTAAAACTATACCTGTCACATATTATTCTATGATTGAAATTGATAGTAAGCATTATTAAGGATTCTGTATGGTCTGGTAGGAAGAGGTCCATGGGTGGTGTGAGTTACTACACTGGGTGACAGAAACCCTAGTGACACAACCACTGCTCCTACCATCTCCTTTATTGTCTTCAGGGGCCTCACATGCCCCTCTCTCTCAGACCTCTAAACTGAATCTTCTAACCAAGCTGTCCTCTCTTTCTTGGTATGAGCTTTTTTCTTATGAAGACATTTTATAGGCAAAATGAAAGGAAAATTCAAAATGAATGTAGCCAGGATTGTTCCTTGGCTTGTTAAACTCATCTATGCTCAACTCTGAAGAAATGTAGACTTAAAATATACCTGGTTTAAATATAAATTGTATCACAGCAATGCAAGGAGAATGGGGTTTGGTCTTCACTATTTTCTGAAGAAGAGTCATTTGAAAACAATTTAAGAACTAATTTAACTTAAGTTTGATATAAACTAGATCAAAAGAATAAATAAAAAACCTCCACCAAAACAAAACCCCTACACTTTGATAACTACAAGGAGACTTTATGTAGTTGAAAAAATTACTTACTGTGTATGGTCTTTAAGATTATCCTCAAAAAAGAATAAACTTTTCAGAAAACTTGGAATTTATTTTATTAGTGATAGTTTTATAAAGATGCTAACTTCCTAATGACTTTTCAGGTGAAAAATTTCTCTAGTGTTATTTAACTTAATTTTTTTATTTAATTATTTTCTTATTTTGGGCAACTTTCCAGAAAGAATTAGTTTCTAATGCTTCTAGTACATCATAGTATTTTATCTGGTAACAAGAGGGATTGATATGAGGTACCCATAACATTTAAGCAAATAGTGTTGCTAGTCATAGGTTCTGATGCCACATTTTTTGGGAAACATTCTGTGGTCAAATATATTTAAGAAACCAGAAATTAAAGATTGTTGTACTGGGAACATTTTAAATTCTTCATAAACTTTCTTTGTTTCCCCGCTACAAAATCTTTTCTACCGACTCTGGGAATTGGACATTTCTTTATCAAAAATCAAACTTGATTTATTTCAAACCAATGGCTATAAATAGAGAATTTTCACAATTGTTAATGTGGGCTAGGTGGACTATACTTGCAAATACAGAACTTTAGGAACAAAGAACTGAGTTACTCTCCTAGTTAGAACTGGACTAAAGTGGTTAACATGAAAAACAAAACAAAACAAACAAACAAACAAACAAAACCTGAAAGAAGCTTTTCTATAATCATAGTATATTGTGTTTAGTTAATTTTGGTCTGTCTTTTTTATATATTTTTTTTTCTTGGTTGGTGT
>NW_006921655.1:9037542-9084316 GCF_000298275.1 Orycteropus afer afer | reverse complement strand
CCAGGAAGTATATAGTCCGGAATGCTGTTCTTCCAGTTTGTCCCTGGGATAGTATTACAGGTAGGCCACACCCCTGGGGAAACTCCCCCTAGACTGACCGGCCGCTTAGGACACAGTCATGTGATCCATCATGGGAACCACCACTCACAACTGGAGTCCAGCCAAGTTGACACATCTTCAACTATCACAGTTGGTATGAACTTTAAATTTTAAGTCTTCTGAGATGAAGACTTCAGTTGATATCTAAGTATGAGGAAATAATACTAAACTTATGATTGATTATATTTTAATCTCCTTTTCTAGGTTATTCATTAAAATAACTTACTCTGTTTTCTGCTTATTTGTAGAGAACACAGAAATACATAAAGAAGAAAACCAAAATCACATGTAATCCCACCATCTTTAAAAATTTTGGTGACTAGTCTTTTCCCTCCATGCATATATGCCTATATATTCACTTCTCTCCTGGAAGAAGTACAGCTGGAATGCTCCTTGGAAGCAAGAATGGCCACACTTTGTCTCACCTACTTTGGTCGTGTTGTCAGAAGGGACCAGTCCCTGGAGAAGGATATCATGCTTAGTAAAGTGGAAGGTCAATGAAAAAGGGGAAGGCCCTCGACAAGATGTATTGACACAGTGGCTACAATGATGGGCTCAGGCATAGTAAGGATCATGGGCCTGGCACAGGACCGAGCAGTGTTTCATTCTGTTGTACATAGAGTCTCTATGAGTTGGAGACAACTCGATGACACCTAACAACAACAACATATATGTGCATATATGTATTCCCTGGTGACTCATTTTAGATTTAATGGTGTAGAGATGCTATCTTTTATTTGTTTGGCACCCACGATTTTATTTTTGGCTTTCCTAGTGTTCTTTAACTAAACAGATTAATCTTTTTCTATATGTAAACACAGTGGGCTGGAGTTCACAAAGGCCACCAAATGACAAATAATGTCCATTAGAGAAGTTAGAATGTGGAAACACTGCTTGGGAGCTGGTAGATGATACAGACAGTACAAGTGTTCTGGCAAGCCAGCTCTAGCTGTATTCTTAAAGCTCATAGCCTTCTCCAGAGGCTCAGAAAACACTTGTTCCCTGTTCCTGTCTGTCTCTGCGACAAACCTTCATTGTGTCAAAAGTCTGTCATTTCTCCTGTGGCTGCAATTCAGTGCATGAACAATTAGACTTCATTGGAATACACAGAGATGAAAACAACTTCAAGTTCTGAAGTAGTGTAGTATTATTTAAGAAGATTTTTTTATTTATGCACCGAGAAAAGAATGGTTAAAGGTATTTCTACCAATATGTCTACCGATCTCTCTATTCACTTTTTATTCTATTATTATTTTTTATAACTTTTCTTGCTATTCACTTTTCCTGATAAAACAAAGACCTCTGTTAAATAATTTCATTTTAAAAAATAGTGATTAGAAAACAAGTAGCATAATGAAATATTTAAATCCTATTTGCATTAGCATTTATGTAATATTTCATAGATGGATATGCAAATAAAGAACAAACAAACAAATAAAAATCCAAAGCACTGAAAAAACAAACATCAAAATGTAATAAGGGTTAGATGAATGTAATGGGCTTACAGGTTTTTTTTGTGTGTGTATACGTGTGCATGTGTGTGTATGTATATACATGCCTGAGCATTTTATTCAAATTGAACATATATTAATTTTGTAATGAGAAATAAAGAAAGTCCATGAAGAATTTAAAATGTTCCCAGTGCAACAATCTCTAATTTCTAGTTCCTTAAAATATATTTGACCACAGAATATTTCCCAAAAAATGTGGCACCAGAACCTATGACTATCAAACCAGTTTGCTTAAATGCTATGGGTGCCTCATATTTCAGTATTTCCCCTTCTCATTTCTAATTTCTTCTTATTTTCTCTTTTATTTCCTTCCTGAATACTTTCATGTTCATAAATTTAAACATTATCTGTTCTTTTGGATGTTATTGTGAGTAGAATAAGAAAATGATATTTTGTTTTTCCCTCTGTATTATTTCTGTATGATCTTTTACAATTCTTTTTATCCATCTTTATCCTACTGTGTGCTCTTTCTCATTGCTCTCCCTTTTCCTTCCTTTCCTAGAATAATCACACTAATCTATTATATTCCAGAAATACCACTAATGGTGTAACTAAAGGTAGACTTGGAAGACTTTACAGTGTTTGCTTTCATAGTGGCTTGGTCTGCATATTAGTGGTATATAACCAAAAAGGAAACAGAACAGTTGAAATCGAGTTGATTTAGACTTATGGTGACCTCACGTGTGCCAGTGTAAAACTGTGCTCCATTGCTTTTCAATGATCATTTGGAAGTAGATCACCAGGCCTTTCTTCTGAGGCATATAGGTGGTTTCAAATTGTCAACCTTCCAGTTAGTAGCTGAGCACTTCACTCCTTGTGCCACCCAGGAACTCTCAATTGGTATATGGAAACTAAATTTTTTAATGCTATTTATTTGGTGAATGTCCATCATTACCTTATCACCCAAAATATCACCAAGCAGCTCATTAGACTGTCCTGCTGATTTATTATTAATATTAGTCTCTTCATAGAGATCTTGGTGCAGCTGAAATCTAACTCAGGAATAAAAACAAAGATGGGAGGATGCTCTTGAAGGTTTTTTTTTTTTTTTAGGAAACAATGATGCTTAGTACATATTACACAGAGCAGTCTCACATCTATTGAATAACTTAAGCTCTGAAGTGCTAAGTAGAGGGCATCATCACCATCAGGAAACATTCACATGGTGCTTTCTTTATGCCAAATACTGATCCAAACATCTGGCATATATTAACCCATTTCATCCCCTCCATAATCCTATGAGTAGGTACAGTATTATCCCTGCTTAAAAGATGAGGAAATTGAGGATCAGAAAGGGTAGAGAATTTGCCCAAGGTCATGTAGCTCCTAAGTAGCAGAGCCAGGATTTAAAATCAGGCTCCACAGACCTTTCTGTTAATTACAATGCTATTCTATCTCAGTATGTTACCAGTAAATATTTGATTTTTAATTTTTTTTAATGTACATGGTATTATCTTATGCACAGGAAAAGGTATGAGACAGTATCTGCCATCAAGGATCTTAAATCTAGTTAGAAAGACAGGGTAAGTGATACAAAATTATAAATAATACCAGTCAGCATAAGCTGAGAAAGGAGTTATTCAGACAAATTCTCTAGGATTTAAGGTGACCATGTCATTAAAGTCAGGAGAAATTTGGAAAGGTATTCGGACTTTTGGGAGGATTGGACCAAAGATCAAGATGTTTTTTATGCTCTTTAAAGTGAGATCTCCAAAAGAGAGATAGTTTAAAAATGCATCTGAAACTCACTGTCTGAGACAGATGGTCTGAAATAATGTGAATCATCTGTGGGCAGAGTGAATACTTGATTAAACCCCAGCAGGTGAGTGAGAATTACTAATATAAAACAAAGGAATTTAAAAACACATTATTGTGCCATTACTATAGTAGAATTAGAGTGATCAGATAATTCAGAAGATGCTTGTCTTGAAGCTTGTGAAAGTGGGACATGCAACGCCTTGGGCTGCACACAATTAGTCCTGAGTGTCACAGAAGCTTGGGAGTGACAAGACCCTTTGACAGCTCTGAACGATGAACCAGTGCCCAGGAGAACAGCAATCTAGAAACTGACTTGATTTGATACTTCTTTTTGTTTAAAGCAACCAACATTTCAGTGATCTACAGTACTCCAGGGTTATATTTATCTACTATTACTGTAATGCAACTGTTTCAGAAGAAATAATGGATAAGTTAAATAACAAGACCAATAACACCTCAGGATAAGGAAGAAAACAGGAAAATTTAAATTGTTAAAAATCCTGTATATCTATTCTCACTATTTTTTTTTTTAAGTGAATAGTAACACTATTTTCTTTTTCTTTCACTTACCTCACATGCTGTAAGAATTTACTGTATTTGGGCTTCCATTTTTAATTAATTATAATCTATAGATTGCATATTTTCAGCAGACATTATATATCAGTTTCTTTCTTAACATTGTCTTTCATAGAACATGTTTAATTTACACATGGATTGAATATATAGATTATCTTATTTGATCCTAATAATCTGATATCTTTATTTTCTCTCCAGTTTCCTACTTTCCAGCCAGATAATCAAAATTAGAAATCTTGGAATCATTCTTGATTCTTTCCTATCCCTTCCCATCTCATATCCAATCAACTTGTGTTCTTGATTCTACCCCCTAAATACCTTATAGGTAGCTCTGGTAGCATAGTGCCTAAGACACTTAACTGCTAACCAGAAGGCTGGTGGTTCAAACCCACCAGCCACTCCTTGGAAGGAAGATGGGGCAATCTACTTCCATAGTGATACTGTCTCGGAAACCCAAGGAGGGGTCACTATGAGTTGGGTCCAACTCGATGGCACATAACAACAACAACAACAAATACCTTATAAATGTGCACAATTCTCTCCACGCTTACTGCAATTTCCCAAATTCAGGCCACCATCATCTCTAAATAATATGACCATGTTGTTGTTGTTATGTGCCATTGACTCGTTTCCGACTTGTAGTGACCTTCTGCACAGCAGAACGAAACACTGCCTAGTCCCGCACCAGGTCCACGACCCTTGCTATACTTGACCTCATTGCAGCAGCAACTGTGTCAATCCATCTCCATGAGGGCCTTCCCCTCCTTTGTCAACTGTACACCTTACCAATCATGATATCCTTCTCCAGAGAATGATCCTTTCTGACGACATGACCAAAGTAAGTGTGATGAAGTCTGGCCATTCTCGCTTCCAAGGAACATTTTGGCTGCACTTCCCCCAGGACAGATTTGTTAGTTCTTTTAGCGGTCCACAGTACTCTTAGCATTCTTCACCAGCACACAACTCAAAAACATCAACTTTTCTTCTGTCTTCCTTATTCATTGTCCAGTTTTCCTATGCATGTGAGGCGACTGAAAATACCATGGCTTGTGTCAGGCACACCTAGTCCTCAAGGAGATATCTTTGCTCTTCAGCACTTGAAAGAGGTCCTTTGTAGTCAATTTGCCCAGTGCTATACATCATTTGATTCCCTGACTGCTGCTTCCATTGGCGTCAATTGTAAAACCAAGCAATACAAAGTCATTGACAACTTCAATCTTTTCTGCATTTATCATGATGCTCCTTATGGGTCCAGTTGTGAGGATTTTTGTTTTCCCTTTTTGAGATGAAATCCACATTACAGACTGTATTCTTTAATCTTCATCAGTAAGTGCTTCAAGTCATCCTCACTTTCAGCAAGCAAAGTTGTGTCATCAGCATATGGCAGGTTGTTAATGATTCTTCCTCCAGTCCTGATGCCACATTCTTCTTCATACAGTCCAGCTTCTTGGAATATTTGCTCAGCGTATAGATTAAATAAATGTGGTGAAAGGATATAACCCTGATGCACTCCCTTCTTGATTTTAAACCATGTAATGTCCCCTTGTTCTCTTTGGACAGCCTCCTTGTCTATGTACAGGTTCCTCATGAGTACAATAAAGTGTTCTGGAATTCCCATTCTTCTCAATGTTACCCATAATTTGTTATGATCCACACAATCAAATGCCTCTGCATAGTCAATAAAACGCAAGTAAACGTATTTCTGGTATTCTTTGGTTTGAGCCAAGATCCATCTGACATCAGCAATGATATCCCTGGTTCTGTGTCCTCTTCTGAATCCAGCTTGCATTTCTGGGAGTTCTCTGTCAATATACTGCTGCAACCATTTTTGAATTATCTTCAGTAAGATTTTACTTGCATATGATATTCATGATATTGTCCTATAATTTCCACATTCTGTGGGATCACCTTTCTTTGGGATGGGTACAAATATGGATCTTTTCTAGTCACTTGACCAGGTAGCTGTCTTCCAAATCTCTTGGCATAACTGAGTGAGTGCCTCCAGTGGGCATCATTTGTTGAAACATCTCAATGGATATTCTGTCAACTCCTGGTGCCTTGTTCTTCTCCAATTCCTTCAGTGCAGCTTCAACTTCTTCCTTCAATACCATTGGTTCTTGATCATATGCCACCTCCTGAAATGGATGAACATCAACCAGGTCTTTTTAGCACAAGGACTTCGTATATTCCTCCTGTCTTCTTTTAATACTTCCTGCATCATTCAATATTTTGCCCACAGAATATTTAAATATTGCAACTCGAGGCTTAAACTTTTACCTCCGTTCTTTCAGCTTGAGAAATGCTGAGCATGTTCTTCCCTTTTGGTTTTCTAACTCCAGGTCTTTGCACATTTCATTATAGTAATTGGCTTTGTCTGCTCAAGCTGCTTTTTGAAATCTGTTCAGCTCTTTTATCTGGTTATTTCTTCCATTTGCTTTAGCTACTCTTTGCTCAAGGGCAATTTTCAGTCTCTTCAAAACCATTTTGCTTTTTTCTTTCTTTCTCATCTTTTTAATGACTCTTGTTTTCTTCATGGATGATGTTCTTGATGTCATCCCATAATTCCTCTGGTTTTTGTTCATTGGTGTTCAATACATCAAATCTATGCTTTAGATGGTCGCTAAATTCAGGAGGGACATATTTAAGGTCATATTTTGGCTCTCGTGGACTTGTTTTAATTATCTTCAACTTCAAGTTGAATTTGCATTTGAGCAGTTGATGGTCTGTTCCATAATCAGCTCCTGCCCTTGTTTCGACTAAAGATATTGAGCTTTTCCATCACCTCTTGCCACAGATGTAGTCAATCTGATTCCTGTGTACTCCATCTTGTGTTGTTTAAAAAGATATTTGCAATGAATAAGTTGTTGGTCTTACAAAATTCTATCATGTGATCTCCAGCATTATTTCTGTCACCAAGGCCAAATTTTCCAGTTACTGGTAATACTTCTTTGTCTCCAAGTTTTGCATTCCAGTCACCAGTGATAGTTAACACATCTTGATTGCATGTTCAGTCAATTTCAGACTGCAGAAGTTGATAAAAATCTTCAATTTCTTCATTTTTGGCTTTGAAGGTTGGTGTGTAAATTTGAATAATCTTAGTATTAACAGGTCTTCCTTGTAGGCGTATGGATATTATCTTATCACTGACAGCATTGTACTTCAGGACAGATCTTGAAACATCCTTTGTGATGATGAATGCCACACCATTCCTCTTCAAACTGTTATTCCCGGCATTGTAGATCACATGGTTGTCTGATTCAAAATGGCCAAAACTGGTCCATTTCAGCTCACTAATGCCTAGGATATCAATCTTTATGCAAACCACTTCATTTTTGATAACTTCCAATTATCCTAGATTCATACTTCAAACATTCCATGTTCTGATTATTAATGGATGTTTGCAGCTGTTTCTCCTCAAATTGAGTCATGCCATGTCAGCAAATGGAGGAGGTTCTGAAAGCTTTACTTTATCCATATCATTAAGGTTGGTTCTACTCTGATGAGGCAGCTCTTTCCCAGTCATATTTTGAGTGGCTTCTAACCCCAAGGGGCTGGTCTTCCTGCACTGTATCAGACACTGTTTCAGGGCTATTCATAAAGTTGCCTAGTAATGTATCAGACACTGTTTCTCTGCTGTTCATAACATTTTCCCTGGCCAATTCTTTGAGAAGTAGATGGCCTCTTCCTTCTTCCTAGTCTGTCTCAGTCTGTAAGCTGTGTTGCCATTTGCAACCCTGCTGGCATTTGAGGCACCAATGGCATTGCATCCAGCCTCACAGTCACCACTGTATGACAAACTGACAGATAAGTTTGTCTTCCTTAGCTGTTCAAAACCTCTCTGCCCTCCCCTTACCTGGATCCCATGGCTCTATCATCCCTGATCACCCCCCCCCACCTTCTGCCTCTTGAGTGTGTGGCCTGTCCACCTCCCCTTACCCGGGTTCCCATGGCTCTGTCTTGGCCTGGCTCCTTCCCCACCTCCTGTGATATGACCATGAGAATTCCTAAATACTCTCTCCCTCAAATCTTTTCCTCAAATCCATTCTCCATACTATTGATAGCATATATTACACTGTCCAGGAAATTACCATTCAACACTAATCAGCATGATTACCTAAGATAAAGAGAATAGAGCTAAAAAAAATGGGAAAGGAGGATACAGAGTTATAGTGTTTGCAGATGATATGATTATATACCTGGAGAACCCAAGAGGAATGAGTTGGAAAACCATGATTATACTATAAGAAAGTCAGGAAGATAGCTGGTATTAAATTAATATACTGAAAATGCATACTAATATGCATACTAATGCATACTATTATCATACATGCTAATATCCAGTTAGAAGATACAATTGAAGAAAAGACCTCATTGAAATGTAACAAAAAGGTAAAGTATTGAGGAATAACCTCTATCAGAAATGTGTGAAACTAATATGAGGAAACATTCCTGGTATATACAAAAGTAGATTTGGAACAAATGTAAAGACACATCATATATTTAGATAGGAAAGCTCAACAACACAAAGATGTTGGTTTGTAAATTTAACACCTCCATCTCCAGACTTCAAAATACCACCAGATGGTGTTGTTTTTTTCTCCTTCCCTGCTTGCCAAACAATACATGTTAATTCTAAAGTTCATTTAGGAAAACAAATGAGCAAGAGTCACCAGAGGAAGAACAAAGAGAGGAAACTACACTAAAAGATACTAAAACAAACTATAAAGTTTTGTGAGGTAAGTATCATTTTGGCATGTACCCCAAAACCAAACTCACTGCAATAGAGTCAATTTCAACTACTAGCAACCCTATAGAATAAAATAGAACTGTCCTATATGGTTTCCAAGGTTGTAAATCTTTACAGAAGCAGCCTGCCTTATCTTTCTCCCAAGGAGCAGCTGGTGGATTTGAACTGTTGACATTGTGGTTAGTGGTCAAGTGCTTTAACCACCGCACTACCAGGGCTCTTTTATGGCCTATAAAGAAATTAAAAAATACCTACAGGAAACCACTATATAATAAAGGTGGCATCACAAATCACTGAGGGAAATATAAAAAGCTTATATGATAGTGAAATAATGAAGTAGCCATATGGAAAAATATAAAATTGTATCCATACTTTACCCTGTTTATAGGCTAAAACACAAAATTGGTAAAATATTTAAATGTAAAAAAATGGAACCATAAAAGTACTGGAAGAAAACTGAGGTAAATTCCTTAATAAATTCAGACTTCTAAATATTACATTACAAATGATGATGATGATGATGATGATGATGTTACTAGGCAACATTTTTGTAGCACGTATAAAATGATAGACACTGTTCTAAGAATTATATATATAAAAAACTCTAAAACCAAACTCACAGCTGTCAAGTCGATTCAACTCATAGTAACCCCCCTTCCTTCCAAGGAGTGGCTGGTGGGTTGGAACCACAAGCCTTCTGGTTAGCAGTCAAATGCCTTAGGCACTACACCATCAAAGCTCCTAAGAATTTTATATATATATATATATATATATATATATACACACACACACACACACATACTTATTTTTTCCTCGTAACAACCATATGAAGAGGGTACTAGTATGTGAAGTAGATAAACATTGTACAAGGCATACAGTATTACATGTGCTCTGAGGAAGACACAACGTACTTTAGAGATTCAAAAAAGATAAAGAAGCCATTAGATTGGGAAAATAAAAAAAGGTTTAATGGAAGCAGCAGAATAGGAGATGGGGCTAAGAAGATGGGAAGTGAGCAGTAATGAGGCAAAAAATATTATAAAAAATATTATATAGATCTCAATTCAATCAACATGGGTCACATATTAGCCTATTAGTTCTTAGCCTGAATTAGAATTTAGGTCTAATTCCAGTTTGTTACGTTATACTTCAGATGTCAGAAAGAGAAACCTAGTTACTGATTTTTGGGGGATGGTCAAGAATCATCCAAAAGCTCTGCTTTGTAGAAAACTTAAGCTGGAATCTTCAAGAAGAGGAGTTTTACAACATCTGAAGGCCTTGAATGTCAGGGAAATGTACACAAGAACAAGCATCACTTTAATATTCTGCAATAAATCACAACTAGGGTCAACTGTTCACAGATGATCATTGTACTGGAGTTGTGTAAAAGAGTTATTTCCAGAGAAAGGGTCTTCTCAGTGCCACTATTGCTTGGTGTGTGCAGGAATATTTTTATTACAATATCCATCCATGTTAACTATGGATGTGGCCCAGATACTTGTTCTGCTCCACAGCTCACACATCTCTTTCATACAGAATGCTTTCATTGGCTTTCTCTGACGAGAATGAGAATCTGGTCCACTGGGAGTCTTATGACTTTTTAATCTTATATCCTGAACTGTTTTACAAAAGAGACCAGCAAACTGGAAACTGAAAAGATTTTTGCAAATACAGACAATGTGAATGTTATTTTCAATTGTGCCTCATGTCCACCTTTTAAAATCTGATTACTCTCTGTGAGGTGTCAGAGAGAAAGAAAGAGAGAGGGAGAGAATGACCTATCAGAGTTATAACTGGAGAATAAAATCTGGAACATATTTCTCATCATATGGTGTAATTCAATAACAGTAACAACAAAAGGGGGGCTTGAAAATAGCAGTGGAGAAGTTCCCTAGCTACTTGAACTGGTGGTGTACAATGAAAATTTATATGAGCCCATTTGAGAATTTCATTTGGTTTCTAAACAGTATCTGCCAATAGCAAAGTACACAACACCACCACAGCTGTTATTCATAATAAGCACTTACAAATATAAGAAAACTATTTGACCATGAATCATGGGAGTTTTAAATAAATATGTCTGGGAGACAGAGAAAGACCCTTCAGAAATCAACTTACAGTAAACAGCAGTCAAATTTAGCTGTTAGTCTTACCTAAATACACAAGATTATGGGGAAGACACTTGCTAGAGTTTTTACTTGCAAAATTAATGTACTTACTCAAAGTATATAAATAATAACAAAGATTCAGATGGTCTTTGAGAGAATAGTAGATATATTGAAGAATGATGATAATGACCATTAGTGTTTCTATTAAGAATCAGAAGCAAATAAGAGAGGCTTATTTCCATGTTTCATTTTGCTGCAACACTCTAGCTAAGTCTTAAAAGAGTTCATTCATTTTCTACAAGAAAATGATACTCTTCTTACTCAGTACCACTGAGCTCATCACTTCTTACTCTTTCTTCTCATCTCAAAAATGCAATATAATTTTTTTATTTATTTTTTTTTTTAGTTGTTAGGTTGGCAGCACTGGATCACTCCCTAGCTGTCTCCAGGTTGGTGGAATAACTGGTGGGAAATGAGTGTGGGTCTCTTTTGTGAGTAGGAGCTGCAGTTGGGATGAACAGGTGTTGTCCACCATCTGTCATTGATCCCATGGTGCTACATGGGAGCACTACGGCTCCAAAATTATTTTTTAAAAAAAAATTCTTTTTAATTGTGATTTAGGTGCAAATTTATAGAGCAGAATTTGTTTTACATTCAACAATTCGTGTACATTGGTTTCGCTCCCCAACTACTATCCCCAACCCTATTCTACTCTCCTCCTCTCCTTTCCCAGTGACCCCACCCATCCCTATGCCCTTCTTGTTATGCACTACTGTCTGTCCAGATTTCCCTCCCTGTGAATGTTGCCCCTCTCGTGCTCCATGGCCAATTGCTCCAAGGGATGTATCTCCATAGAGGAAGTTGGTGCATCACCCTGGGTTCTGTATGTAAGTCTTATTACTGTTAGGCTGAGAGCTAGCCCTTGGGAGTGAGTTTTATCCCAGGCCCAAAGTGTATCCCAGGGCCATAGTCTTGAGGGTCCCATCAGACTCTGTCTGACCAGTAATTCTGGTTGTTATTGTGTTTTTGAATTTTGTTCCACATTTTTCCTCCCACTCTATCCAAGATCTCCAGTTTTGATCCCTTCCCAAGTGGTTGGCATTGGTAGCTGAGCACCATCTAGTTCTTCTGGTCTCAAGGTCTGTCATATCCTAGGGTTGATTGTTTTCAAATGCCCTTGGTTTTCTTCACTCTTCTTCACTTCTGACAAAAGGAGACCGTTAGCTGCATCTTAGATGGCCGCTCGAAAGCTTTTAAGACTCCAGTCGCTATTCACCAAAGTAAGTTGTGGAACAAGATTTTTATGTATTATGTTGTGCCAATTGAGCCTGGTGTCCCCCAATATTATGGTCCTGAGTCAGCAGATCTGGTGGTCCTCTCTTCCACAGTGTCTGACTTCTATGAGGGATTGCTCCCTGTCTGTTTTCTGTTGTTTCTGTAATGATTGCAGTTATTTTGTATCATTAGTATCTGTGCAAGATTATCCTCAGCTGAATCTATCATTGGCCTAGAATATATTTCTGTTCACCAACCCCTGTCTGATTTTCTCAGTGTCTCTGTATTTATCTCTAGCCTGGTGTTTGGTGTTAGTAGTACTGCAGTATTGTGGATATACTGGCATTAGCCTCTGTTGTCTATATCTTATGTGCACAATTTGGTGTCCTCCCTTTCCCCAGTGTTATCATGCTGGTCACAGACTCTTTCCATACCATCCCTCCCCTTATCCAACTCACCATGTCGTCCCTAACTAGTCCAAAATTTTCCCCTCCTTTTCCCTCCCATGTCTGGTAACCTAGAAGGTAAGTTCCCTTCCCTAAGCAAACTCTTCCTTGACGTTTTACAGTAATGGGCTCATAAAATGTTTACCCTTCTGCAATTGGCTTATTTCATTCAGCATAATGTCCTCCAGGTTCATCCACGTTGTGAGATGATTCACGTATTCTTCTTTGTTCTTTAATGTAGCATAGTATTCCATTGTGTGAATATACCATAGTTTGGTTATGCATTCATCTGTTGATGGGCATTTAGGTTGTTTCCATCTCTTTGCTATAGTGAATTGTGCTGCGATGAACATGGGTGTGTATATGTTTGTTCAGGTCCTGTCTCTCACCTCTTCAGGATATATTCCTAGTAATGGAATTGCTGGTTCAAATGATATTTCTATTTTCAGTTTTTTAAGGAAACGGCGTACTATTTGCCACAATGGTTGTAACATTTTACAGCCCCCTAGCAGTGTATGAGAGTGCCAATTTCTCTGAAATCTTGCCAGCATTTGTTGTTTTATGTCTAAAAGTTTTTGAAGACAGTAAGAACAAGAAGTCAATTACTCTCATTTTTCTATTGCCTTGTCCCTCTCCTCTGTTTCTGTCACCCTAACCAAAAGAAAAGTAAACATCAGTATGTAATCAGAAAAGAAGAAATTAAATTTAACTCATGGAAGTGGATTTCAATTCCATAGTGAACAAAATGTCTAGTAATCATGTTATGATTAATGTTAGCTTCTGAATCAATGTTACTCTATACGTTAGCTTAAATTTGCAAACTATGTACTAGAGCAGTGCTTTTAAAATTTAATATACATTCAAAACACCTGGGGATCATATTAAAATAATGATTCTGACTCATTAGGTCAGGGTGAGGCATGAGATTCTGCATTTCTAGCAGGGTTACAAGTGATGCCAATGCTGCTGGTCCCATGGAGCCCATTTTGAGAATATTAGATATTAGTCCCTTGAGATGCTTTACGAAAGAAGAGTTCTATAGCTAGCAAGTCAGGAAACATTGTATATTATGTCATTCTCTTGTTGTTGTTGTTGTAATAATTGATATTAGCACATTTAAATCTCTGAAAATCCTAAGGTTCTATAAAGAGAAAACATGCTTAGTTTGCTTCCATGACCATTTACCTAGCTTGCTTATCATAAACTTTCCTCCTCTTCTTTTGGAGGGGAGGGGTCACACATTAAAATCCAGGGGCGTTTGAATTCTATGGTGCACACTTTGGGAAACATTGGCCCCCAAAAAATACATCCTTTTCAGGCATTTACTCCACCACTTATTTCCTCAATAAAATTGTTTTTGAGATGAGAGGAAAGACTAAGAAATGATGAGCTTAGTAGTACTGAGTGTGAAGAGTGCCAATTTTTTTTTTTGTAGAAAATTAATTAACTCTTTTAAGACTTAGCTAGAATGTGACAGCAAAATGTAACAGTATTTTATATTTCTTTCACAACTATAAATGATACCATGATATAAATGTCATTGCCAATTTCTGTATGATCTAAGAGCTAAGAATGATTTTCACATTTTTAAATGGTTGGAAAAAATCAAAAGAATAATATCTTATGACACATAAAAATTATGTGAAATTCAATGTTCAGTGTCCATAATCATGTTTTCTGAAACACAGCCCCACCCATTCCTACAATGGCAACAGAGAGTGGAGTAGTGACACAGAATGTAAGGCCTGCGGTGTCAAAAATAGTGTCTGGTCCTTTACAGATAAAAAATACTGACCTCTGCCACAATAGACTTAAAGTACATAATTTTAAAGAGTATAGGGCAAAAAGCCAAGGATATTTGATACTTTGTATTTCCCCCTCCCCTACAGTTATTTTAATTATAAATTATTTATTGGCTATGGAGCAGTAGAATTAGACCCATCTTTTATTCAGTGATGCTGTTGAACTAGAAAGATAAATACACAGGTGATATTTGTATGTAATTTATTCTCAATGGTCAATATACAGTAGGAATTTAGGAACTTATAACAGTAGTCCACTTAGGAATAGCTCTGATTCTGCAGGGAAAAAAAAAAAGAGCAGTCCTGAAGGAAGAAGCAAAGAGAGAGGGAAAAGGAGAGAGAGATGAGAAGGAGAAAGAGAGGTAGGAGGTGAGAGGAGGAGATGGATAGAGAGAGAGAGTATGAATAAATGGAAGATGTGAGAAGCATAAAGTAAGCTTCTTTTTGGGGACCCTTCAAAATCTTCCAAAAGTCTGCAAATGACATTAATACTTGATACAAGGGATTTTGTTGTGAAAATCAGGAAAGAGAGAGTTTCACATTTGGGTTGAGGCATAAACTGGAACCTAAGAGACAGAGGTCAGAGGAATCAGAAGGAAGAACTGGGGAATGAAACCAAAGCAAATCCATCACCATCGTGTTGCTTCCAACTCATAACAACACTACAGGACGGAGTAGAACTGCTCCATAGAGTTTCCAAGGCTGTAAATCTTTATGGAAACAGACTGCCTCATCTTTCTTCCAGTCCTGGGATTTCAAAAGGTTCAAAATTGAATGGTTAAAGACAATCTTAACCAGATCCTCAGAGGGAGGAAACTTTCAGCTTATATCTGACTTGTATAGTCCATAAATATTTGTTGAATGGTGTTTGGACAAATTACTTAACTTTGTTAAATCTCATTTCCTCTTCTGGCAAATGGGAAAAATAATACCAACTTTTCAAGGTTATTGTGAGGGTTACATGAGATTATTCATGTAAAGCACGAAGCCCTGTATTTGACATATAGTACGGCATCAATCAATGGTTAATATTATTGTTACCATTGTTTTTATCCCACAATTCTTAGCATGCTGTCAGGCACATAGTAGGTGCTCAAATATCATATGTTGAAAAGAATACAGAAAAAATTTCTGCCGTGAAGTATGTTAACCCAGTGTAAAACAATATGTATCTTTTCAAAAAGTGCTTGCATTTTTATATTTTGATTATGACTGAGAGGGATACCAATAAGACAAATTGCCTGAACTGTTATGAAATTGGGAATATTATAGTAGTAACTTCCTTTTACTTATGGTAGCCTTAACGTTATCAAACCTATGAGACCCTGGAGACACATTGGCCCTACACTGTTGTAAGATACCTTGCAGAAATATCACAGACCATTGATGATTATAATCAGACACTCACAGTTTGATTGAGACAAAGAGGCAATGAAGACAGTAGAAAAAAAAATCTATTCAATTTAGGATAATGTGAATAAGGGAGCCACATGAGAAAAATGCTCTTTTCCCCTCAGAGTATTTCAGAAAACTGAAAGTCCTACAACTGGCTGCTTCTTCCTTCTGTATCTGACGGTGTGACAAGCTCGAAAAGGAAAATACCTTTAGCTCTGGCTTGTCTGTGACTGTCAGCAGAGGTTAATTGATGTGGAAAAGAAAAAATTTACCAGATCTTGATTACAGTGCATATTTCCCAACCCTTTTTGCATCATTATAAAGTATTAGAGTTAGCCTTAAAAAGGGAGTGGATTTATGAAACTCCTCATAATTCAAACAGGAGTCAGAGAACTATAAAATGTGAATCTAGATTTTCTTTTTCCCCGTGTGTGTAGTGCAGTTTCTGAAGCATGTTCACTTTCATTTTCTCACTTGATTCTCATAACAACTCCATGGTGCAGACAAGTGTTACTGCCCTCCATTTTATAGAGAAGCATATTGAAACTCTGAGAGGTTAAGGATTTGGTTCCCTTTTTCGTGGTTAAAAAGTGCCAGAGATGGGCCTAGGGCATTCAGCATTCTGGTCCATTGCTCTTTCTACCAAATCACAGTCTTGATCCATGAATCCCTGGGGTTAGGGCAAAGAGAGACTTTGCATCTCCACATCTTACATTATGTTAAGCCACAGGCTTGACCATCCTTACGTGAAGCACATGCTAAGGTGAATTTATCATGTTTGGATGATGTTTGGATGTGCAGGTAAAAGTGACACAGCTTGAGGGAGACAAGATCACATTCATAAAAAAGGTAACCACAGATGAGGTTCAGTCTTATTTGAATTACAAGTTCTTCCATAAGAAAGGTAGTATTTTATGAGATACTACTATTACTTTGTATCACATAATATCTGTTTCTGTTTCCCTGAAAATAAATAAGACCTGTACTAATTTCTACTATCTTTTGTAGGCATAATTTGAAGCCTTTTAAATAAAATTTTCTCAAAAGTTATTATACTATAGAGCCACTTACATTTTTAGAGATATGGAGAAAATGATCCCAGGTGTCTGACCAAGGTCTCCTCCATAGACAATACTCAAAAGACCTTATCTTCTTTCACCACTGACGAGATTCACATTTGAAACATTAAGGGAATCCAAAAAGCTTAATGATTCATGTTCTCTCTTGTAGAAACTCAGTCTAGATTTGAGGAAACTGTAAAATATTGTTCTCTTATTAAATATATACTATATATCAGGTTTTGCTTCATGGGGCTGAGGTTTTATATTTGTTTTGGGGGCATATATTGTACAAAAAGGAAGCAGAACATATGAATGGCCAAACTGAAGAAGATTTGGGAAGCTATTTTTAGAGGATAAGAAACATTTAAAAACATAAACTAATTTTTAAAAACATCTTTAAAAACATCTGCAATGATATTTTTTAAAACATCTGGAATGTTAACTTTTAAGCCCTCTTATTAGGGTAGGATGTATGAAGGGAAAAATTATAATTCTTCTTTTGTAGTTTATGGTTAAACAGCCCTTACTGAACCCTTAACACTTTAAATAACATTTGCTTTAAATGCCTTTGAACATTTTTCGTGTGTATGGACTCTAAAGATGGACATAAAGACTTGAGGAATCACTTAAGATGTTTGAGAAAGGCTCTATATTTGCATTTGATTGGGAGGCATGGATAATTTATCTTGATTTGGTTACTATTTTTCCCCTTTACCCTAACAATCTTAGTGTTATTTGAAGTGTAATGCACAGGAAAACCCCAATGGGACATGAATAGAGAAATATTGTAGGTGTTTTCTGTCTATGGAAACTAGGCATTGATCTAAGAGAGATGTCTATCTACTACAGAGTTACAGAAACTGTATAGTTTCTTTCAGCTATATTTTAGAGATTTTAAAACATTATCTTCTGAAATATTGAACAAATACTGCTGTAGTTTTGGGTATGTAGATTGGATCTTGATTACCCAGAACCATTACATAATCTGTCAGAAAAGCAGTTTCTATAGGAGAGTGATGGGTCCCAAAATACTTAGAAATTTTTCTGAGAGTTGTGCCCTTTTACACTACCCCAAATTTTTCAGCTAGCTGTTGTTCGAATTTTTCTGTTTCATTCTATAAATTTTTCAAATTAATGAAGAGAATCAGGATGATTCATAGAAAACACATACTCAAGACACCCCTATACCCCCACATTGAATTCAAAACTTCACATAATAAATATTCCATTGGCTGCTTGAATTTTTAGGATCATAATGCAGAAATTCTTAATCGTGATTTCAAAGAACTTTTGATACTGTTTCTATAACATGCATATGTATAAATTTTGTTGTGCATATGTTGGGGTGGGTAGGCCATAACCTTCATCAGGTTCTCAAAAGAGTCCATGGCCACCACTCCTCCTCAGAAATTAAGAACCACTGATAATAAGCAGACAAGTTTACATGAAACTGCCCAAACAGCAGGTTTTAGAGACCTTTGCCTTATTTTCTGGCTCTTCATTCAGTCGTGTCTACTATGCCCAGTGTTGAGATTCCTTCTTGATCTTATGCTCCTATCCATGTATAATCAAGCTAATGAGAGACTTGAGACAATGTATGCTTGAGCTGAATGCCTACTCTTTAATTCTGAATAAGGTGTCCACACTGAATCTTTGTTACCATTATGGCTCTTGTGTACAAGTTGAACAATGAAGAAAGAAAAGCTTTTTTTTTTTTTCTCTCTCTCTCTCTCTCTCTACTTCTTAAGTTAGGAGCCCAGAGCAAGGCAAGTTCCTAAGTTCTAGGCCTGGACATGGAGTTATAACAATCAGAAGTCAAAGGCATCTACCAAGTGGGTCCCCATATCTACTCAGCAAAAAATTCCTCACCAGGTCTTCTAGATTTATAATTTCTTTGCTTTTTGTGCTAAAATTTTCACTTTTAATACTAAGAGCCTATGTAATACTTAAATATCACAATATTACAACCAGACAGGGGAAAGAGAGAAGATATCTACCATGGCCTAGACTCCAATTATGACATCTTCTTTGCTTCTGTATTTTTATAGTGACCGATACGTTATTGCATACTTCCAGTTTACATCCTGGTCCCTCTCTAAATGGAATGGAAGGGCAGAAATGAGGAGGAAAAAAAGCATGTGATCAAAAGCTCCTTTATGAATGGACTATGATCTCTGCTCTTTTAAATACCAGTTGAGCTATATAGGTATTCCCACTGCCACTTCTCCTGGTTTGAATCTGTGTTGGAATTGCTACTTTCATCATAGCTCTCAATAAAACTAAATTCACTAGTGGTTTTCATGGAATTAAGAATAATATACATTTACTAAATGTAATCTGATTCATTTAAAATAACTTTGTTGTATGACTAGTCTATTTTTCTAAACATTCTTATAAAGAGTTGTTTTGAAACTGAAAAGGACTAACATTAATAACATCCATAATTATTTCTCTACAACTTGTGTTGTTATGTATTATATAAGAAAAACTGGTAAAAGATTTTAAAAACAGAGTTCTCAACTGTATTAAATAAGAGAGAGATAGGACAAATTATAGTACTTATGTCAGGAAAACTGTTTTTCAGCTTTTGAGTTTTTGAGTTAGAGCATGACTCAGAAAAAAAAAAAAAAAAAAGAACGCCTACCAGCACACAACAATGTGTTTTAGTTAGGGAAATTGGTTTTAGCAAAAGATAACTGGAAATAATAATAATAATGATAATGATAAAAACTTCCTTTCCTTCTATCTCTATCTTACCTAGCAAAGCCCTAACCCTCTTAAACCCCAATTGTCCACCTACCTTCCTCCTGCACCAAGTAGCAAAGCTGGCAAGGCAAAAACATAGGCTGACTCATTTTAAATAGAGAAATGCTCATTGGCCTTATCTTAAATTTATATTTCCTGATCTTAAATGGGTCTTCAGCATTCCTCTACATTCTTCTAGTCAGTTTATTCTTCTGTTTTCTAAGATAACAGTTTTATACCCACGTCCTTTCCATTTTCCTCCAACCTCCAACACATCTCTCTTCACTCTCAGCTAATGATCTTTTCTCTTAATTCAATACAAAGTTGAGAAATCAGAAAAGAACTGATAACCAAAACTATATCCATGACTTGGCCTTCTCTTCTTTTACATTGGATGAACCACGTTTCCATGTAAAGCTGGCCCCTCCACTTGCAATGAATTCCATACCTTCTGGTCCATTGCAAGACTTTACCTCTACAATCAGCTTGTATTTATAATTTTTACCTTTCTACAGGATCATTCCCACCAGCAAAAATACAGACTACAATACCTCTCATTTTTCTCCTCTTTAAACCTCACATAGGAGCTCTGGTGGCGCAGTGGTTAAGGCACTCAGCTGCTAACCAAAAGGGCGGCTGTTTAAACCCACCAGCCACTCTGCAGGAGAAAGAGGAGGTAGTCTGCTTCCATAAGGATTTAAAGTCTTGGAAACCCTATGGGGCAGTTCTACTCTCTAAAAAGGGTCATGATGAGTCAGAATCACTCGATGGTAGTGGGTTTTCATCTCATTTCTTCATTCTCCCTTGCATTAAAACCTTTAAAAGGCTGCCATGTCTAAACCCTACCTCTTTTCCTCCTTCTCTTTCCAACCCACGCAAATCAGGTTTTCTTCTCCAGTGTGCCACAAAAACCATTCTAGTCGAGATCCTTAGCACTCTTCTTCTAGCTAAACTTAATGGCCAGTTCTTACTTGATCAGTCAGAAGCATTTGACACAGTTAAATATATTCTTGAAATATATTTTCCTGAATTTCTAGGACACCATGCTCTCCTAGTATTCTTATTACATCAAGGGCCTATCCTTCTTAGACTCCTTTGCTGGATTCTCCATTTCTTTCATTTCTAAAAGGAACCTTAGTCCTTGACAATTTTTTCTTTTCCTTCAACTCCCTAGGTGATTTCATCCCTTTTGATACCTTCCAAACTTATATCTCCACCTTAAACTTTCTCTGGGTTCCATATTTGTATATTTATCTGTCTACTCATCTTCACCTGACTGGCTGATACACACTTCAGCATCTGCAGAATTATAGCCCAAACAATATCTCTCCATTGCTCTTAAACCTGCTCCTCCCCAGTCTTTCCCATTTTGATAAGTGGTTTTAGTATTTATCCAGTTGCTAAGGTCAGAGTGTCAGTAGCCACCCTCTTTCCCCATCACATTTCTCATAGAAATCACCCAACAAATCTTACCAGGTCTTCCTTCAAAATACATTACAAGTCTTGACCAATTTTCTGCACCTCAGGTGCTACTGATGTAGCCCAAGCATCTACTTCATTTTTATTTGTTGTTGTTGGGTACCTTCATGTCAGTTCCGACTCATAGCAACCCTATATACAACAGAATGAAACACTGCCTAGTCCTGTGCTATCCTCAAAATCATTACTATGGTTGAGCCCATTGTTGCAGCCACTGTGCCAATCCATCTCATTGAGGATCATCCTCTTTTTCACTGACTCTCTACTTTACCAAGCATGTTGTCCTTCTCTAGGGACTCATCCCTCCTGATAAAATACATGAGATGAAGTCTTGCCATCCTTACTTCTAAGGAGCATTCTAGCTGTATTTATTCCAAGACATATCTATTCTGTGGCAGTACATAGTATACTCATTATTCTTCACCAACATCATAATTTAAATACCTCAATTTTTCTTCAGTCTTCCATATTCATTGTCTAGCTTTCACACATATATAAACCAAAACCAAACTCACTGTGGTCAAGTTGATTTGACTCCTAGAGACCCCTCCTTCATTTTCTGAGGTAATATCTCTATGGAAGTAGATTGCCCAATCTTCCTTCCAAGGAGTGGCTGGTGGGTTTAAACCACAAGCCTTCTGGTTAGCAGTTGTGATAGTGGAGTTGTATGTCACCTTGGTTGGACCACAATTCTGAGTGGTTTAAGCAGTTGTAATGTGGGTTATTCCAATGATGAGATCAGATGTATGTGTTTTAAGCAGCCAATCCATTGAAAGGGAGTTTCTCTAGGGGTATGGTCTATTTCCAATAACTTATGGACATCCTGGGAAAAAGAGACACTCTTCCGTGGATTGGGATCCTGTTATACTGCCTACAACTGCCCATAAGTAAACAATCCACCATTCGGCCTGGAAATCTTGGATTCATCATTCATTGGAGTCAACCAACCAGTATACTGCCTGCCAACCTTGAACTCCTCAGACCCTGTAGCTGTATGAGTTGGGAAAAGCCTCCAGCTTGAAGTTTGATCCAAGAACTTGGGACTTGCCAGCTTCTATAAGTGTGTGAGCCATTTTCCTGAGATAAATTTCTCTTTTTCTCTCTCTCTATAAGCTTTACTGGTTTTGCTTCTCTAGAGAACCCAGGCTAACACAGCAGTCAAATGCCTTAGGCACTACACCACCATAGCTCCTCACACACAAATGAAGTGATTGAAAATACCATGGCTTGGGTCAGGTGAACCTTAGTCATCAAAGTGACATTGTTGCTTTTTAACACTTTAAAGAGGCCTTTTGCAGCAGATTTGCCCAATGCCCAATGTTGTCTGATTTCTTGACTGCTCCTTCCATTGTGGACAATGTGGATCCAAGTAAAATGAAATCTTTCACAACTTCAATATTTTCTTTGTTGATCATGATGTTGCTTATTGGTCCAGTTGTGAGGATTTTTGTTTTCTTTATGTTGAGGTGTACTCCATACTGAAGGATATAAATTTTGGTTTTCATCAATATGTGCTTCAAGTCATCTTGGCTTTCAGCAAGCAAGGTTGTGTCATTTGTGTATTGCAGGTTGTTAATGGGCCTTCCTCCAATCTTAATGCCATATTGGTCTTCTTACAGTACAGCTTCTCAGAGTATTTGCTCAATATACAGATTGAATAAGTACAGTGAAAGATACAACCCTGACACACATCTCTCTTGCTTTTAAACCATGTATTATCCCCTTATTCTGTCCAAATGGCTGCTTCTTTGTCCATGTGCAGGTTTTATGTGAATACAATTAAGTGTTCTGGAATTCCATTTTTCACAGTTATCTATAACTTGTTATGATCAACACAGTTCAGAATGCCTTTACATAGTCAGTAAAAATGTAAACATTCATCTGGTATTCTCTGCTTTCAGCCAAGATCCATCTGACATCAGCAATGATATCCTCCATTCCACACCCTTTTTTGACTCCAGCTTGAGTTTCTGGCAGTTCCCGTCAAAGTACTGCTGCAACCATTTTTGAATCATCTTCAGTGAAATTTTATGTGTGCATGATATTAATGGGTCTTCTTGCGCCTCCTGGTCTTCCATCCCTTCCTTCCCCAACACAATATTCACCACATAGATTCCTACAGCAGCTACAGAAACAGCTTTAACCTCTCACTAACATTACTAGGTAATACTATTTCTTCTGCAACACTCCTTCCAGAGCTTGGCAGGGCTTGCTCCCTCACTTCATCTAAGTCTCTCTCCAAAGTTACCTCATCACAAAGGCCTTTTCTGAGCATTTTATCTAAAACAGCCACTATTCTGTCCCTCTCTCCATTAGTCTGCTATATTTATCTCCATAGCATTTATAATACTTTAGTTATCCTTTCTTTTTTTTCCACCAGAATATCTGTCAGCTTCTTGAGGACAAGATCTTTGTCTTATTTACCACTGAATCCCAAGTGCCTAACAGAGTGTCCACTAAAAAGGAGATGCCCAATGGATATATATGTTGAGTGAAAATTGTTCATTTTTCAAATGCTTTTCCAAAGATGTAGATATTGCTATGTATGAATTTTGAAATGCTGATACCTGCTTTCAAAAATGTGTTCTCCTTTGAATGAGAAGAAAAACAAACAAACAAAAAAAACCCAGAAACAAATAGCTATAACAGCCAAGAATAGTTCTATTCAAATCAAGAAGATTTCAAAGTGACAAAGGTGGAGTTTCCAGCAGAGCTTACAACTGTACTGAGTGATGAAAAAAGCAAAATAAAGAAGGAATACAAAATTCCATTTGTTTTTGGATATTTGTGTGATCAGCAGGGTGAAAGAGGCTGATTCTACTGTTAGAATTCTAATCTCCTCTCTCCCACATCAGTTGAACTAGATTGATCACTTCTTGTTTGGGCCTTACTGAAGACTATACTGAAGCATACCACAGCAAACAAGACCAATTTACTCCCTTCCCTCTTGGCTTAAAATTTCCATAGAGTCCAAGCTCTATTGCCACTTATGCTTCCTCCATCCTGAATTCTAGTGCTGAATCCAGGATTGCCCCATCTGTAAGATGTGGGCAAATATACTCTATACACAATCTCTCCTCCCCAGTGCGACATCTTATCATATTTCTTACCGGGCTTTTATATTCTAGGAATGGATGAATTACCATCCTTAATATGTTCAAAATATTAATTTGAAGACATGATCATTACTTTACACTCAGCTGTGAAAATGTACTAATGCAAATAGAATAAATGAAAACGCATTTGATTTAAAAAGCAATGGATCTAAAAGTTATGCTAAGAAGTTTATTCAATCACAGTCTCAAATACATCTCTGGGAACTGACTGGATATAATTGGGAATAAGAATTAAAGGGCATGTACCAAAATATTAAATCTAAATTGGTCAGCCATTCAAATGAGCAAATGCTTTGTGGACTGTATTGGTCATGATACTACATATCACCATCCTCTAATGCCATGCTAGGACAAATGCTCAGAAGAGCTAATTCTTTCCATAGTTGCTAGGTTGGCCTTGAGCAGCAAAAGGCAACTGGATTTATTTTGTTCTGGCAGCAACTCAGTGGGAACATAAACAAGCATTACCAAAGAACAGACAGTCTACACAGAAAAGGAAGCTCCACTCACTATACTAAACCCTCAAATGCCAATTACACTTAGATCAGAAGCAATGGTAAGTGGTAAACACTAACATCTTCAAAGAATTGTCTAATATTCATGGCAGAATCTATAAAAGTTGACTTTGAATAATCCCTTCCCAGCAAACCTGTAAAAGTTTTATAAAATATGCTGCAAAAATGACTCACAGTAGATGTAATTATTGTGCAACCTTGGAAACTGATGTAAAAAATTCAGCTGCCAGCATGTTAACGGCTACCTAATATATGGGTTGTTTGATTGGACTCTGGGCAAAACTGCAAAATTCCTAACCCATTGCTGCTATATATTTCATCAGGGCCAAATTTAGCTACTTTCATTTTTTAAAATGCCATTTTAGACATCACAGTGAATCAAGTCAGTGTTGCCTAATTGCTTGCATACATTACAATCTAATCCATTTCCCTGAACACTAATTTAACTAGTTATTATTTATTTTTATTTTTTTGGAACAGCAGCAGAGTTCTATTGCCTGAACCATGAAACCTGGCAAAATCATAGCTTTCTTAAAAACTGTAAGAAACAGCAGTGAAATTTCCTCCTCTATGCAGTCAGCAACTATCCCAGTTTTGTTTTGTTTTTAATATATTCATCCTAAATCAGCAGTTTAGAATAAAAATAATTAATTGCCCATATTCTATTTTCATTTATAATATAGTATTTTTGTTGGTGTGGAGAAAAGCCAAATTTTAGATGGGTCACAATTGATATTTTCACCCTATGTCTCATATCCATCCTTTGGCCTTGGCTGGAGTGATCAGGTATATTGTCAGCAGCTAATGCCAACCAAATATGTCAACTCTTGAAATATGTCCTCCTATTACAAAGTATTCAGTCCATAACCATCAGAATCCTAGGCTTTCATCTTATAGATTGTCACCTTTAGAGAATTGGATATAAATTGATTTTTGCAAAATTGATTCTATAATGTCACTATGGGAAGTTGCTATTTAAATGACCTTAACAATGAATCTTTTATAAAAACAGCCTGTCCTTTCTACTTTTTGTAATGGAATAAGTCCAAACAGGTATAATGGTGATCATTATACCAGATTACCTGTTTGGTAAATATACACATACAACATTTCCTTCAAAATGAGGCCCACTGCAACTGTGAGTAAAAAGTGGATAATAATGAAATCTTCTCATAGTCTTCTTACAAATTATTTAGGACTGTTAGGATCACCCAAAATATAGTAATCATACACATTGAGGTCAGCCCTCAGTCTAACACTTTTATTACATATTCCCTCTTTATTCTTGGACTTAAATGATAAGAGGGCAAGGGTTCAGTCTTATTAATCTTTGTATCCCAATAAATATTTGTCACATTGAACTTTCAGTTTCATGCAGTTGAACCCATCTCCTCTTGTTTTATGGTCTACTTTGGCAGAAATCAACTTTTGGTTTACTTATGTTGTTATTGTTGTAGCTGCTGTCAGTTGTTTTCGACTCCTAGCGACCCCAAGTTACAGAGCAGAATTCCCTAGGGTTTTCTAGGCTGTAATCTTTAGGGGAACAGATTGCTAGGTCTCTATTCCCCACAGAGCTTCTGGGTGAGCTCAAACCACAAACGTTTTCGTCCGCAGCCGAGTGCTTTACTGTTTTTACTATCCAGGACTCCTTGATATACTTATGAGGAACTAAATTAATTTTCAAGAGAAGAATTTTTTAAAATTATAAAAAATTTGCCGAGGAGGGGAGGATTTGTGGTGAAATTTCAAGTACATCAACAACAATAAAGGCTCTCTGGCTTTTAAATTCTAAATTCCATAAGTACCAGTATAGATATGCAAATTGTTCTACATAAGTAATTCTAAAGCTATATACATATACTTGTAGATGCTGTATGAAATTGAATTTGCCGGCACTTAATTCAACTTGTTTTGAAGATTTGAAGCTTTTGTTCTTAGTGTAGTGAAACAGAACGAATGCTGAACTCAGAGCTATTTTCACTCAAAAACTGCTTACACCTTTAATTAGCTTAAACATGTGTAGTGAAGTTATTCTGATCAGTCATTGGAAGACTTAAGTCTACTTAGCAAGCTAATATTAGTCTAGAATTCTAAACAACCGAAATTTCAGGACTGCCACTTCACTTCAGTAGTCTGTAGTGTATTCAAGATGTAGAAAGCTTTGAATTGTCCTGAGCCTAATAGAGATCAGTAGAATTCGATATGCCTGCCAACTCTTAACTATTACACATCTCATATCAAATAATTTATGGGCAAGTTTCTTATAGTAATGGAAACAATCAAATTACTAAAATACTTAAGACAACTTCTACATACTAGATTTCCTAATTTTGTTGTTGTTATGTGCCCTGGAGTCAGACCTGACTCATAGCAACACCCTCCTTGGGTTTCCAAGGTGGTATCACTATGGAAGTGGATTGCCCAACCTTCCTTCCGAGGAGTGGCTGGTGGGTATGCACACTACAAAACTAATGAAAATACAGAACATTATTTCATTTTTGAAACTAATAGTTGAGAGACTTTTTCAGGTCAAAAATATTAACTATAGAAGTAAAAGATGTTGCTTGGTCTTCCATTAACATTTTACAGAGAGTTAAAACATAATGGTGCTATAAATGTAATAAGAATGTGATGAGAAACTCTACGTACACTTTGTTCAAAGTTCTTAAAAAAAAAGTGCGGAATACTTATTCAGGTTCCTAACAAAAAGAATATTGACAAATGTCAAATTGCAGAATTCTTTTCTTAAAAGAGACCCTATCATAAGCACTTTACCTGGGGTGAGGCATTGGTCAATGTGCTCCAGTGTGCGAGGCTGGCCATACTGGAGGTTTAAAATCCCATAATTATAAAGCAGTTGGAAAGAGGAAATTAAGAATGATATGAGCTCACTTTGCAATAGGTAATAGAAAAATGGGTTCTGATCAAAGAAGAAAATATTTTCCATTTTTTCATAATATTAAGGAGCCAGAAGAGTGAAGCATGTCAATGGAAGTGAAATTTCTTGGACATCCTCTATTTCCATATATGCCTAGATTAGAGCATCTATTGATAAATTTCAATAATAAAACTAGCCATATCTTTAAACCATGTGGTAAAACTTTTAGACAAACAAAAATCAAAATATGCCAGAATATGATAAAGAGGGAAACCCCAATTACACCCATTTAAATGCCTTTTTAAAGATACTAGGAGTATCAGAAGAATAACAGCAAAAACAGCAATTTAACAATATTTCACAATGAACAAAATCACTTTAACAGACATTATCTCAATTCATCACTGTTACCATCCTACATGTGGACAAGGTTAGCTGTCATTTCCTTTTTAGAAAAGGACATTGAGATTCTGAAGCAATTGTCAGTTTTTTTTTTTTTTTTTTTTAAGATACCTCTCACTTGTGATTAGAGAGAGAGCGAGAGAGAGAGATGTTTGACCAAATTAAAAAAAAAAAAAAAGACTGTATTCATAAGGATGGAAAACTAGTTGACAAAATATATGACAGAAAGATCAGCTACTTCAAAATCAGACATCTGGCAAACCCTTAAACTTAGTTAAAGAGTTTAAGGTATCAGACCATTAGAGCAGAAAATGATCTCTAATTTAATCTTGCTACAAATTCAGAACAGTTTGTACTAACCTACAATGTTTCCACAAGAGAAAGACAGCTGCTTCTCTGACTTGTTCTCTTCTCTGTAACTTTCTGAACTACAAGAACTGTCCAAATGTGAGAGAATTGTAGATGAGAGAAGGATATGGGGACTGCCAAGCGTACTGACCCTCTGGATTTATCACAAGGTACTAAATTTTCGCATACTTCTAGGTGCTACACTAAATTCATCCTCAAATGAGCAAACTTTGGGCCCAGAAGATCTAATTCTAATTGTTGTTAGCGATTATACAGAGAAGTGCTGCCACTATTATGCTTGCTGAATACCAACAAGATATTTAAAATACTTGTGAGACAGGAAAGATTTAGCTCTGGTAGCATAGTACCTGAGGTAGTGCCTAAGGCACTTGACTGCTAACCAGAAGTCGCAGTTCAAACCCACCAGCCACTCTTAGGTTGGGCAATCAATCTACTTCCATAGTGATACCACCTTGGAAACCCAAGGAGGAGTTGCTATGAGTCGGGTCTGCCTCGCTGGCACATAACAAAAGCAACAACAACAAGGATAGTGCCTTAGGCATTTCACTGCTAACCAGAAGGCTGGCGGTTCAAACCCATCAGCCACTCCTCAGAAGGAAGATTGGGCGATCTACTTCCACAACGATACTGTCTTGGAAACCCTAGAAGGGGTTGCTATGAGTCTGAACTGACTCAGTGGCAGTGAGTTTGGTTTGGTTTGGTTAAGCTCAAAACTCTGCTCCCTGATTTTTCACTAGACAATGCTTATTTACTACATGCAAGGAACTGTAGTAGGTAGGGGAAATGCTTGAAATTAAACTTGATGTTGATAACTTGAAAAAAAAATATTTGCAATTAACACCCTTCTTACAGCTGATATCTTTGACTTCCAGTGTTCAACAGTGGAGCATAGGAATTGCCTGTACTTTCTTTTCTCCTGAGCTAAATGATGCTGCCTTGTAAAGAAGAAGAGAGCATCTTAATCACAAACTTTATGAAGAAGATTGCCTGGCTGCCAGTATATGAACTTTCAGTATATTGTGTCCAGGAATATGCATGTAGTACTATTTCAAGTCCTCTTTACCAACAATTTAATGCTGCCTCTAAATTTAATACCTATTGCCTTTTCACCAGAAAGCAGTTTTTACTGATGATAATGATGATGGTCATTAGGGCCTTGGAGATTTTTAAAAGGATCCAAGGGTGAATAAATAAATAAAAACCATGATGACTCATTCTGCACCCAATGCCATTACTATAATGCACAGCTCAGCACAATTCCTCTCACCACACAACTGTACTATTTAAATATATGTTAAATTTATTTTTAAAACAAAATGACTATAATTTATTCAAAGAATATTATGTGATGGTGGAATGTCAGCAATCAAACAGGTAAACTACAAAATGAAAATACATTTTATCAGGTCGATTTTTTTTCCCTCTAAAACTAGCCCAAATAGAGGAGCCACTTTCTGTCTGGCTCTCTGTTCCTTCCTCCTTCCTTCTTGAATGAGAGGAGCTTGTTCTCTGCCACATTTTCATTGTTTTCTCTATTTTATATTTTAAATTCTAATAATAATGTCAAGTTGAATTTCCTTCTAATATTGCTATAGATTAAGTGGGTCAAATAGGATACTGGAATCTTAGAGTACCATCTTTGGTTAATATGGCTCAATTATTATATAATATTCCCGTTCACAGAAATATATATTTATAGACATCTTCTTTATACAGTGGCATACAGGTAAAAAGATGAATGTCCAGAATTATTTTAATGAAGGCATATATAGTAAATATTTCCCAAAAACTAAAGTTGTCACAGGGTGGCATGTGATGGCCATTTATGGGGCATTTTATTTCACAAAGGATTAAACTATGAAATTCCAAGCTGCCTAAAATTTAACTATGTGTTAAACCCAGTTGTGCTGAGTAGTCACTGAGTTTATTAATATAATTTCTGTTCCTTTCCTTTATGAGCTGATTTCAAAGGCGCTGCTGAGCTTCAAAGGACATTTGTGGTAAGCAGCCACTTCTCCATATCCCAACAACTATTTTCCCTTTCTTTCTCCAGCAGATGGTGAAACAATGAAAAGAAGGTGAAGTAGATCTTAGGTAACAAGGATTCTTTACCTGACTATCCACTAAGGAAATGAGTGAATCATCTTGAAATACTGACTTGCTCTTTTCCTACTATATAAAGACAATAATCCACAAGATTGATGTGATATAATTATGTTTTTCTGCCCAGTCTACAAAGAAACAATCACCAAAACATCTAAAGATGTTCAAAGATAAAAATTAGCTACAGAAAGCTTCTTGCTTTGTTGTTGTTGTTATGCGCCATCGAGTCAAATCCGATTCATAGCAACCCCTCCTTGGGTTTCCGAGGCAGTATCACTACGGAAGTAGGATTGCCCAACCTTCCTTCCGAGGATTGGCTGGTGGGTTTGAACCGCCAGCCGTCTGGTTAGCAGGCAAGTGTCTTAGCCATTATGCTACCAGAGCTCCCTTGCTTTAGACCTATTCAATATAATAAATTCAGTAAAATAAAATAATTTAAACCAAAGAAAAGTAAGTGGGTATTGGCTTTACTTTATAAATAGCTGATCTAGAAAATAATGCATTTTAGAAAACTAACTTCCATAAAGTGTTCAAAGTACAATTCAATTTGCAAATATTGAGTTCAAATATACCTACTGCAAGACTTGAGATACAACTGTATTTCAAAATCCAATGACGGGCTTTGCACATAGTTTAGGCTAATATAATAAAGGAACAGTACATCAATTTGGATTTGATCATTCTGAATCAATGCAGTCTATCAGTCTCATTTATGTGAGGCTGATCCAATGAAAATCAAAACTTTCATTAGGTTGGGAAGAGTGAGAACTTCCAGTTGCTATTCAAATCAGAAATTAACTTGTTTGCTAAAAGTTCTGACTGTTGAGCCTGTCTTGTTTGATGAGCATGAAATGTACCTTTTGATTCAGACCTCTCACTTTGGTAGCCAGCCATACAGTGAACTATGCCAAGAGTACATGGTTATGTTTCTGTCTCTTGGGAAGATGAATCAAAGCCTTTTAGTCCAACACTTTTGGAACCTGAATGGTGGAGTTCCACTGCGAGTCAGAGCTAGTTTTGGGGATGAGATTTTGGCTGTCATTTAAGTGTGTATTATAAGGAGTCTTATTTGCATTGGGGTTGGTATAAATCCCTTAAATCATCTCTAAAGTATAGGATTCATGGTACGATATACACAAACAGTTCACTAATATGTCTATAAAGGAGTTCTGGTGATGCAGTGCCTAAGGCATCTGACTGCTAACCAGAAGGTTGGTGGTTCAAACCCACCAGCTTCTCTGCTGAAGCAAGACTGGGCAATATACTTCCATAAAGATTTACCACCTGAGAAACCCAATGGGGGGGTCGCTATGAGTAAGAATCAACTTGAAGGCAGTGTTTTTTGTTTTTTTTAAAATAAGTATGTAAGTATAAATGCATAAAGTGTACAACATAGTTTGGGAATAATAAACCAAACCCAAACTCAGTGCCATTGAGTTGATTCCAATTCATAGTGACCCCCATTGGGTTTCCAAGGCTGTAAATCTTCATGGAAGCAGACTGCCTCATCTTTCTTCCATAGAGCAACTGATGGGTTTGAACTTTTGGTTAGCAGCAAACGCCTTAACCACTATACCACCAGAGCACCTTGAAATATAATAAAAAGAGTTATACTATAAGAAAAACATACATTTCTTTAAACTCTAATCACAGCTTTCATACAAAAAGTACAAGAGACTTGAGATTGACAGAGAGAACAGTGGTTTCACATCTTCCACCTTACATTCACTGGCACTGACTGGGCTGGTGGCAAAAATCTCCTGTGCTACTTATGTCATATTCTTTCTCTCTATCTCTGTCCTCCTGTCTTTGAAAATCACATATGATGTGACTCCACAATCTATAGTTTCTTCCTTTCTAATAGTCCCCTTACCTGCTTGCAGAACTTTGACATTAGAATATTCTAAAGGACAATGGTGCTGCCTGGTTGTCTTTGGAGAGTTGTTCTGCTTACCTAGTGCCACTCTGACAGGAATATACCACAAATGGGATGGCCTTAACAAACAGGAGTTTATTCTCTTACAGTTTGGAGGCTTTAAGTCCAAGTTCAAAATGCTAGGCTCTAGGGGCTGGGTGAAAGCCCCCCAACCTCAGAGTCCTGCTCTGCCTCCTGCTCCTGGCCCACTGGAGCTAGAGGCATTTCTTCACTCAGACAGCTGCTGGCTGCTGAGGCTGACAAGCCCAAGGTTGACAGGTATAAAGGCACAGTCCCGATGTTACCAAACCACATGGCAGGCCATTAACTCAAGCCCATTGTAAGTCCCAAGGTCAGCAGAGCATGGCAGGCTGCTGAACAATGACATGGCTACATGAAGGGTCCAAGTATGCCATAAGCTAGAGACTATCCCCAAGGCTTCTCCTTATAAAAATGAAGCAGACCACAGTCCAAAGGCAGCTATTCAGCTGCTTGTGGTAGATCCCACCATGGAGTTGATTGCCAGACTCATCATAGGGGAATAACTACCACCAGCTCCCCAGCCACACAACCAGGCCCAGCCAAGTTGACATACAAATGTAACTACCACAAGAGTCTTCTGCTTGCTTGTACAGACATAGTTATCAGGTCTTTGGTGGTCTGTTTAAGTTAGGTAAGGAAAAGGAAGAGGATGCCCACCTTAAAGAAATGGACATAGATGCACTGGAAGCAGAGTTGGACTCCACAGCTTCACTTTCAATATGGTAACCATCAGATATCTTCTTCAATGCAAAATGCCTCCTTTTAGATGGTTCATCTGCCACTGCAATGATATGCCATTTGAGGGCAGTGTCTCTGAGAAGAAACTGTGTCATTGGCATTGCTATAAGACTCATGTTCTTCCTAGATATAAAAGGTAATAATCAGGATGTTCATATCAGAATACATCTGCTAGTGTTCAAGGAAACTTATTAGAATAATTTACACAAACACACTTAAGTATTTGGTAAATTAAATACTTACATAATAAAGAAATGGAAATAAGTTGCCATAAAGATGAGACACACAATATTTCAATTTATTAGCTAATTATTATTGATTAATCATTGTTCTGCATAATTAATCAATAATTTTTATCAATACAAACTGGGACTTCTGGTGTTTATGCTTGCATTTTGAATAGCTCTTTTATGCTTATTTTAATGTGTTTGGTAGAATTCAGTGTGATAAAAGAAAAATTATACTATGCTAAAAACTATATGTAGGCACAAACTTTCAATTCAACACATTAATTTTGTACCTGCATGGCATACAACTGTAAAGGCAAAAATATTTAAGTCTATTTACCTGCACAGATCTACTCATAATTAACTTCTAAAGGCTATGGAGCTCCATTTGCAGTGACTTGGTTTGCCATGTTTTGGTTTTTATTGATGAGTCACAGTTCAGAATAGTTATAATAACTTAACTCTCAGAAACAGCTTACTCTTCATATACTTTTGTGTTTTGTAAAGACTTTTATGAGAAGAGATTAATGCTTTTATATTGTAAAATGCCATTCATCTTATATGTAAGAAAATCATGCTTGTAATTATATACTTTGGTAGGAGTGTAGATTTGTTTCATTTAGCTGTAATGGATTTGTGCAATCTAGTTTGGGACTTCAGGAAGGAGAGGATCAGTATAGAAACCCTGGATGTAACAACAAGAGGCTTTGAACAACTCAAAAACAAACTACACTCACTGCTGTTGAATTGGTCCTAACTCATAGTGACCCCTCCTTGGGTGTCTGAGGTAGTATCACTACGGAAGTAGATTACCCAACCTTCCTTCTGAGGAGTGGCTGGTGGGTTTGAACCGCCAGCCTTCTGGTTAGCAGTCACATGCCTTAGGCACTATGCTACCAGAGCTCCCAACACAGTATGTCTAAAAATGACCTTGCCATCTTCCCTATCGAACATGTATTCTCACTTGGGAAATGTAATCTGTCCACTCAGTTGTCAAAGGCTGGAGAGCTGGGTCTTGTACTTGTCTCTTCAGTCTTCTCTAACTCCTTCTCCCCACCTCAATCCAAGCAGTCATTAAGTCTTTTCATTTCTAACTCCTTTATTGTCATTTCTAACTTATTTATATATGCCTATATATCGCCATCCCTTTGCTTATATTTTAATTCAGGCCACTGTTATTTATATGTTGCCTGGATTTCTGCAAAACCTCATAACTTGGCTTCTTCAATCCATTTGTAATACTTTAGCCAGAGTAATCTTTTTTCTGAGACATATCTGCCATTTTTTGGTTTTGAGTCGCTACATGCTTAAAACCATTCAATGGCTTTTTATCTAATGTCCAAACTCCTTAACATGGCTTACAAGGCCTTTCAAGATGTGACTTCTATTAATTTCAACCAATTCTGCATGCCCCACCTCTCACTCATAGCTGGAGCCACATAGAATTAACAGCAATTCTCCTAACTCTCTGCTCTCTCTAATCTCAGTTTTGGAATTTTCTGCTCTCTTGACAGGAAGACCCTGCTCCAACTCTTTGCAATGTTGCAGGAAGTTATGCTTAAGCTTTCCTTGGGAGAGCCTATCCTGACCCTCCTATAACTTCCTAAATACCCTGTGCATATTCCATTCAGGATTCAACAAATAAATGTCAGGTGTCTTCTTTATGCCAGATACTGGTTTAGGTCTATGTAGTTGGGACATGTCACAGAACAGATAAAAACCCTTGCCCTTCTGCAGCTTTAATTCTTCTGGCATTATCATAGCAATTTATCTCACCATGTCCCTGAATCTCTTCTTCATTAAATAAGGTCAGGGACTCTCCTAAAATTATTGTGTCATCATGGTTAGCACAGTGTATAACCAGTTAATATTTGTTTTAATAAATGAATTAAATTAACAAAGAAATTTCAACATATTTCTTTTACCTTAGGTCATTATTACAATTATTTTGAACTCAGGTAAAATGTATTTGGAAGCAAAAGAATACAAACTCTTTGTATTATTTGAGAATTTAATGAATAGATACATAAGCAATTCTTTAAAATTACATATAACCCTTTCTTCCTCCAAACTTGCTTTCAATCATTGAGCCGTTATGTAACTTCTCTTAATTTCTAGGTCAATCTCCCCATTTTCTGACTAATAGGGTCTATAATGGCAATATTAGTATTGAAGACAATAGCACCAGATGGGCTTCAGAAATGGGAAGATAAAAGTATTTAAACAATAAGATTTAATATGTACTTTCTGTGGGCCTTGGGTTACCTGGAGAAAAGGATGCTTTTCTTGCAAACCTAAAATATCTACTAAATTCCTAAACTGTTCTTCAGAACTAGAAATAAGAAGCTAGAAAACAAGAAAAGATCATTTGATGTTTTGAAGCCTCAGTGTTTCCCCCCCCCCTCCCCAACTCTAGGGAAAAGAAAGACCATAGCAACATTTTGCTTTTGTAAAGAACATATCAGATGGACTTGAAAACTCAGCAGCTAATTACTTTCAAACTGTTCATTGTTGTTGTCAGTTGTCCTCAAATAGATTCCTACTCATGGTGACCCACATGTGTAGACCAGAACTACTCCATTGCGTTTTCAAGGCTGTGACCTTTCAGAAGCTGATCACCAGGATGATATTCCATGGCACCTTTGGATGGGTTTGAACTGTCAATCTGTTGGCTAATATTCAAGCACTTAACTGTACCACCCAGGGACTTCTTAAAATGCTCATAGACCTGACCTGAAAATAAATTTTAAGGTAAAATGAATTGGGGTGTCTAACAATCAGTATTGTGTTCTGTGCTATTGAGTTAATTGTGACTCATAACAACCCCATAGGACAGAGTGGAACTGCTCCATATGGTTTTCTAGGCTGTAATCTATGTGGAACAGAGCCAGGTCTTTTCACTGTGGAGCCACTTGTGGGTTCAATCCACTCACCTTTTGGGTTAGCAGCTGAGTGCTTAATCATTATGTCACCAGAATTCCTTGGTCCCAAAATTCCTTTGCAGAACAAGTATAATTAATATGTGATTTTTAAAAAATGGTCACTAAAATGTATATTTGTACCTTGTGAATATATGCATCTTTATTTAAACAGAGTTATATTTTCTGCCTCTTAGACACTTCATGCCTGCAGGTCTAGGCTATTCTTTCTCAAAGCACTGCTTGGTTGTGTCGTTTTTGTAGAGATCACAAGTCTACTTGATACTAGTGACTTATACTTTCCTCTGCTTTGTGGGTAATGGCCTTTTTGTATGCCAATTTGCTTACACTGCACTCTTTTTGTATACCAATTTGCTTACACTGGTAATACTGTACATTGCCTGACCTCTGAATGGAAAAATAATAACAAGTTAAAACAGTCATTTTACCTGAAGTCGATAAGGCCATAACACTCACCCTGCTTCCAATTCACATGCTCAATTTTCATCCACTCACTCTCGACTTTGAGAGGAAGGAATAATGACAGGTTACAGGCACTTTATTTCAAAATTCACTCACAAAGTTATTGACAAGCATTTTTCACAGAAACAGCTCTTCTCTCTGACCCTTGTGAGCTGTTTACATGAAAAATGTTCTTCCTTGTAGATTAACGAGAGTGGAACCTAATTCCATACCAAACATGTAGCAATTGCGTTAGCATCTCTGTTTTTGATACGGGAACAAAATTAGGGATAATTTGCCTCAAATTGCAGTCACTTCAGTCATAATAAAATCTCAGAGAGTACTGTTTGCTTTCAACTTTCATTAGGTAAGCTGGGGCTGTTATTAAGGAACCAACACATAAATGTTATATTAGCACTTAACAGAAGCGTTGCATTCTTCACCAGGAGATAAATTCTACCCTTGTCAATAAAATTCCATACCAAGTGCAGTAAAAGAGTTTGAAAAGATGAAATAGCGAAGCTTTGCACTAGAGGAAAAGAAATACCTTGTTCATTCAAGCTTAAAGGCCATTTTGATGGTCCATGGTACTAAGGTACTGTTTAGAAAATAAGTCTAGAGAAAGTCTTTTAGGTCAAGTCAAACATTGAGACAAACTTTCATACATATTCTCCTTGTCCACAGTTATTAAACAAATTACTTTAAATTTCTTCATGCCTTTAGCTGACATTTCAACTCTGGGAAGAAATATGAGAACTTAAGGCAAGATGAGTTTATTTCCAGAAAGCAAATGGTCATCATTCTATATGATGGATATATTCCACTTTTTTTTAGTATGATAAACCATTTTAAAATGGAAAGTATTGTGCATAGCATTGTGATAAAACTATTAAAATTAAATATATGTCCGTTATAGCTCTTATAACTGTCTTTTAGATAATCTTAAAAAAACTATCTCTAACTTAGACCTAAGAAAATGTTGTCACACTTAGAGAAATGAGGATTATCTAGTCATGCAAAATAGAAAAAAAAAAAAGGGCGGGGAGGGGGAAGAGCTAGGCTATCTAAAGTCTTTATTATCACTGGGCCTAACTTTGCCATCTTCCATCTTTTTCTAAGCCTTTCACAGTTCTGTTTCATAACATCATTCACAACTGTAAGGACTTTTCAGGAATCTATTGTCATATGAGTTACTCACCAGCCTTAATTATATAAAATTATCTATTTTAACTATTCTCTGTCTTAACTATTTTAACTGATAAATTGAAGAGGAATGGCATGGCATTCATCATCACAAAGAATGTTTCAAGATCTATCCTGAAGTACAATGCTATCAGTGATAGGATAACATCCGTGTACCTATACAGAAGACCAGTTAATACTACTATTATTCAAAATAGTAGTATTAGAAATAGAAAGCAAAAGGTCATTAAAAAGACAGGAAAGGAAGAAAAAACTAAAATGAATCTCAGAAGAGACTCTGAAAGTTGCTCCTGAACAGAGAGTAGCTAAAGCAAATGGAAGAAATGATAAAAGAGCTGAACAGATGATTTTAAAGAGCAGCTCAAGAAGACAATTATTATACTGAAATGTACAAACAGCTGGGGTTAGAAAATCAAAAGGGAAGAATTTGCTTGGCATTTCTCAAGCTTCAAAGAACTGAAGAAAAAATTCAAGCCTTGAGTTGCAATACTGAAAGATTCTGTGGGCAAAATATTGAATGATGCAGGAAACATCGAAAGAAGATGGAAGGAATACACAGAGTCACTGTACCCAAAACAATTGGTCAATATTCATCTATTTCAGGAGGTGGCATATGATCAAGAACCAATGGTACTGAAGGAAGAAGTCAAAGCTGCACTGAAGGAATTGGCGAAAAACAAAGCTCCAGGAATTGACATATATCCATTGAGATGTTTCAACAAATGGATGCTATGCTGGAGGCACTTACTTGTCTATGCAAAGAAATTTGGAAGACAGCTACCTGACCAACTGACTGGAAGAGATCCATATTTGTATCTATTCCAAAGAAAGGTGATCCCACAGAATGTGGAACTTATAGAAAAATATCACATTCAAGTAAAATTTTGCTGAAGATAATTCAAAAATGGTTGCAGCAGTATATTGACAGAGAACTTCCAGAAATGCAGGCTGGATTCAGAAAGGGACATGGAAAAAGGGGTATCATTGCTGATGTAAGATGGATTTTGGCTGAGAGCAAAGAATACCGGAAAGATTTTTACTTGTGTTTTGTTGACTATGTAAAAGCATTCAATTGTGTGGATCATAACAAATTATGGATAACATTGAGAAGAATGGGAATTCTATAACACTCACTTAATTGTAGTCATGAGGAACCTATACATATACCAGGAGGCTGTCATTCAAACAGAACTGGGGGATACCGCATGGTTTAAAATCAGGAAGGGAATTGCAGTGTAGTAAATTACCTGGTATGGCTTTTCTAGCAGTAAGTCTTTGTAAATCCGTGGTGGAATCAGCCATGAGCAACAAAGTAGCTCCTGATTGTTAGTTATCCACCTGGATATTTTTGTTGGGAGCAGCACAAAGTAATTTTCTGGGAAGTTTGCGCTCTCTCAGGTGTAAGGAACTCTGATGTTGGGATTGGTTAGTTTGGCCACTCTGCCAGGCTTAAAAGGAGGCCTCCTAGAGGCAGAAGGAGTCTTTCTGACTGCTGGCTATGAAAAGATGTGCTGCTGAGAGAAACACGCTCCTGAGAGACATGCGCTGCTGAGAAAGAGATGCCAAGAGACACGTGTTGCTGAGAGACACTGAGAGACACACACACTGCTGAGTGAGAGACAGAGAGACTGTTGGCTGAGAGATGGCAGGCTGAAAGAGATTGAGCATTGTTCCTGAACTTGAATTATAGCCTGCTGCTTCCCTAATAAACCCCATAATCTGTGAATTCTGTGTGGCCACTGCAGTGAATTATCAAACCCAGCAGAGAGGTGGTGGGTGCTGTGGGAGGAACAGTTGGTGTCAGGGTTGATGAAAGGGCTGGAGGGAGGTAGCATGTCTGGCCTCACAGGAATATGCCTAGGGCTATTGATGGTGATTTTGTCTTCCTCTTGTGTGGTTAGAGGAGGTCAGAAGTTGCAGCCTCCTTGCCCCTTTGGCAGGAGTGCATCAGTGTTGTATCCTTTCACCATACTTATTCAATCTGTATGCTGAGCAAATAATCAAGAGCTGGACTACATGAAGAGTGTGACATCAGGATTGGAGGAAGGCTCATTAACAAACTGTGATATGCAGATGACACAACTTTGCTTGCTGAAAGTGAGGATGATTTGAAGCACTTATTGATGAAGATTAAAGACTTTAGTCAGAAGTATGGATTACATCTCAACTTAAAAAAAATTAAAATCCTCACAACTGGACCAGTAAGCAGCATCACAATAAATGGGGAAAAATTGAAGTTGTCAAAGATTTCATATTACTTGCTTCCACAATCAACACCAATAGAAGCAGCAGTTAAGACATCAGATGATGTATCACACTTGGCAAATCTGCTGCAAAAGACCTCTTTAAAGTGCTGAAGAGCAAAGATGTCTCCTTGAAGACTAAGGTGTGCCTAACTCAAGCCATGGTACTTTCAATCACCTCCTATGCTTGTGAGAGCTGGACAATGAATAAGGAAGACCAAAGAAGAATTGATGCTTTTAAGTTGTAGTGTTGGCGAAGAATATTCAAAGTACCATGGACTGCCAAAAGAACTAACAAATCTGCCTTGGAAGAAGTGCAGCCAGAATGCTCCCTGGAAATGAGAATGGCCAGACTTCATCTCATCTACTTTGGTCATGTTGTTAGAAAGGACCATTCCCTGGAGAAAGATATCATGCTTGGTAAAATGGAGGGTCAATGAAAAAGGGGAAGGTCCTGAATGAGATGGATGGACACAATGTTTGCAACATTGGGCTCCAGTATAACAAGTATTGTAAGGTTGGCTCAGGATCAGGCAATGCTTTGTGCTGTTGTACATAGGGTCGCTATGTGTCGGAGTCAACCCTATGACACCTAACAACAACAACTTTTCCATCTTCCATCTTTTTCTAAGCTTTTTATAGTTCTCTTTCATAACATCATTCATAACTGTAAGGACTTTTAAGGAATCTTTTGTCATATGAGTTACTCACTAGCCTTAATTACATAAAGTCATCTATTTTAACTATCAAATCTAGACCACAATATTTTTCAGGTGACATGTGAAGTGTAAAAGTGACTAATGTCTTTTTGCAATACAAAAACATGTGATCAGAAACAATATATGGTACATGATTCTGCTTAAAAATTTTGGTGATAAGGATTGGTTAGTTTAACGTCATTATCATAGAGTTGAATGTGTTTGTGTTTGCCAGTTTATTCTATTATTCTATGAATCTGGGAAATTACTGCCAATAGCACAGTGGCTAAGGCACTTGACTGCTAACCAGAAGGCTGGCGGTTCAAACCCACCAGCGACTCCTCGGAAGGAAGGTTGGACATTCCTACTTCCGTAGTGATACTGCCTCAGAAACCCAAGGAGGGGTCGCTATGAGTCGGGGCCGACTCGATGGCAAAACAACAACAAGTCTTTCCCAGAAAGTATATTCATTTCCATCCAGACCTCCTCACATCCCTTGCTTGTAAATGCCTACTATGGCCAGACTTATGCTGGGGTGGGTGGGAAGTCCATTTCTGTTGAAACGTCAAAATCATTTGTAACCACATTTTAAAATGGTAGTTTTCAGAAAGACTTAAAGTATACATACTCTCCTCACTTACTGACACCTGGTTAGTTTCCAAAATCTAGTTTGTTTTGCAAAAATCAGCATTATGAGAAAATAGAAGATGACTACATCATTACGCAACTGCCAAACCACTGACAATCATGGCCCAGCCAAGTTGATACATAACCTTAACCATCACAGCCAGTGTTACTCTCACCTTGCACCTTAGCATTTGTTACTGCCAGGTGTACGCTGTTAGTGGGAAAAATAATCGGTAGCAGATTTTTCACTATTGTCATAAATGCAAAATGTCAGATAATGAGAAAGTCAGTAAGTGAGGAGAGGGTGTATTCTCAGGTGGAATTGTTCTAATATACACTAAGTATAAGAAACCTCAGAGTCTCTACCCAGTTTTTGGTTGCTTCTTTGATATAAAACACTTGGCATTAGTATATTATAGGTATACATGTGTATATATGCACATGTATATATATATATATATACAAATATACATATTTGTATATATGTATGTACATATGCATATGTGTACACATATATGTACCTATAAACATTCATATATATGCATATATGTGTACATATATCTGTGTATATATGTACATATATATGTGTATCTATATATCTGCATGTATACTAACAATAACAGCACACACATATACACATATGGTAAGAAGATACCTATCTGTATCTATATCTATATCTATCTATTATCTATATCTAATCTATCTATATCTATCTTTATAAAACCTGTTTCTGAGTCAATTCTGACTCATGGTGACCCTATCGAATAAAGTAGAACTACCCCATAGGTTTTCTAAGTTGTAGTTTTTATGGAAGCAGATTGCCATATCTTTCTACTGTGGAGCTGCTGGTGGGTTTCAACCACTGACCTTTCTGCACACCTGATTGCTTAACCATTGTGCCACCAAGAAGACTGGACATGTAAGGAAGACTGGGCAATCTACTTCCATAAAGATTTACCACCTTGGAAACTCAAAGGGGGTCACTGGGAATTGCAATTGATTTTATGGCAGTGAATTTGGTTTTCTTGGGGGGTTATATGTATATATATATAAATATATGTATGTGTATATATATACATATCTATACATATACATATATATATATATATATACATATCTATACATATACATATATATATATATATTTACCCAATGATTTCTACAATACTTAATTAACCAAATAATATATTTGCTTACATTATCTTCTTGAAAAAAAAGTAATTTTTCCTTTCAAATAATTATTTTAGTAACATTTTTAACACCTATTTCTTATGTCCACTATGAATTTGGCATTCAAAACAATTTTTTAAAGTCCATTTTTATATGTTCTTCATTAAAGGTAATACAGTCAAATAAGCATGTACATTTAAGAAACTATTGAATGTAGTTGTGTTGACATTATTGTCCTCCCAATTGTCACTCTCATTAATTAAGTGTATTGATACTTAATCTAGACTACCAGACCTTGAATCCTGGCTCTTCTACATATGATGTGTGCAATCTTAGAGCAGTCATTTAATTTCTCAATTTCCTCATCTATAAAATGGGATAACATTAATTCCTATCTCATAGGGTCATCATGAGGATAATATAAACATTTTTATATTCATCTAGCTGGCTACCTTATATTTGGGTATTGCCACATATGTTTATGCCCATGTTTACATCTGTGATTGTGCCAGTGCACCAAAAGCATTGATAAGTTAAGGTGCTCATTGGGGATCAATATATGCAAACATAGGCATTAAATACTGCTTTCATTTTTCCTATGTACACTATTATTGCCTTCAAATTCTTTTGCAGGTTATAAAGATAAAACTTCTGCTTTGTAGTGAAAATTCACCACTGGAGGATATTTTAATGGAATAAAACTTTAGTTTCCTAAGTTGTTTAATAAATTGAGATTAGAATTTGATGTCAGGAAATATTTCAGTGAAGTAATGCACTACTTTAACTGTCTTATGCTAACAGGAAAAGAAGGTGGACTAATTTGATGCCCTTGTGTAAGTAGAAGCCAAATGTTATTATGACATGCTGCACAAAAGAAGGTTTTACAATGGTTCACAAAGAGTGAAATAGAGGGAGAAATGTGTTGTTATAGGACACGCTGCTATATAGTCATGTGAACCAGAAAAGGAGTCATACCATAGGAGTCAGCATCATATTTACTTGCTAAGGTGATACATCACATAACTTTGAGTTCTGTAAGTATTAATTTGCAGTAACTCATTAGCAGTGTGTAAAGGTAAATATATAATAAGAATTCTCTGTTTTATGATGTTATTTGTTAACATTATAAAGAGGACTATTAAAGTGATTCCCCTTCTAAATGAACATGCATACATTTGGCTGAAAATCTAATCTATTTGGTTTCTATTCAAGAAGAACTGGTAAAGTCAAGGGTCAGCAGAAATGAGGAAAACTCTGTAAGATATGGATAGACATGGTGACTACAATGGGCTCAAACATATGAACAATTGTGAGGATGTCATAGGACTCAAAAAATATAATGTCACCATTAGCTGGAGCCAACTTGACAACAATGAATAATAATAAAAAAAAAAATTCAAGAACTAGGATAGCTTTGTTTTTGTTGTTATGTGCTGTCAAATCATCTCTGACTCATAGCGACCTTATGCACAACAGAATGAAACACTGCCTGGTCTGGTGCCAGCCTCATGATCCTTACCATACCTGAGCCCGTTGCAGCAGCCACTGTATCAATCCATCTCATTGAGGGCCTTCCCCTTCTTCATTGACTCTCCATTTTACCAAGCATGACATCCTTCTCCAGGCAATGGTCCCTTCTGACAACATGACTAAAGTAGGTCAAATGAAGTCTGGCCATTCTCACTTCCAAGAAGCATTCCACCTGTACCTCTTCCAGGGCAGATTTGTTAGTTCTTTTAGCAGTCCATGGTACTTTCAGCAATCTTTTCCAACACCACAACTCAAACCATCAACTCTTCTTCGGTCTTCCTTATTCATTGTCCAGCTCTCACATGCATATGAGGCAATTGAAAATACCATGGCTTGGGTTAGATGCATCTTAGTCTTCAAGGAGATATCTTTCCTCTTCAGCACTTGAAAGAGGTCTTTTGCAACAGATTTGCCCAATGCAATACGTCTTTAGCTTTGTGGGCTTAATTATTATTAAGAAAAACAAGGAAGATAATGATGAGCATGGTACTGAAAATCCAAAGATGATGTTTCTACTCTTGTCTTGGTCTTTTAGTGCTGCTATAACAGAAATATCACAAATGGATGGCTTTTAAAAAGAGGCATTGATTCTCTTAAAGTTTGGGAAGCTAGAAGTTCAAGTTCAGAGTGCCAGCTCTAGGGGCTGAGTGAAGGTCCCTCGACCTTGGGCTTCAGCTCTGCCTCTTGTTCCAGGCCCACTGGAGCAAGCCAGAGGCTTCTCCTGACTCATGCAGCTGCTGGCTGCTGAGGCTGATGAACCCAAAATTTTCAGGTAAAATGGCACAAGCCCAAGATTGGCAGGCAACACATCAGGCCACTGCTTCAAGTCCAGAAACTGGAGATGAAAACGTGGCCAAATGCAGGATCCAGATATGCCAAAAAGCTAGATATTTCCCAAACTCTTCCATATATACTGGAAGCAGTCCACGTTCAGAAGGCAACTCCCCTTCTGCAGGAGATTCCCTGTGGAGTCTATTACACCACAGCCAATCTCATCGTGAGAAATAACTACATCCAGCTGCAACACCACACTAAATCACTGCCCAGCCAAGCTGACATACAACTTTAACTACCACAACCCCCTATCAGTAGGATTGTGCACTGATTTATACTTTCCTCCTGACAATTTCCATCCAGTCACAATAAATGACATGTATTTTCAAGTTTCCATTTTTGCATCTATAAAATGGACAAGAAAACCTATCTGATTATCTTAGAAAACTGAGGTGAGGAACAAAGAAATGTGAGAAAGTTGTTTAAATGTAGGATTCCATGGCTATACAAATAGCATTATTATTATCTTACTAAGAATGACCTTAAGGCCTATTTGCTCTCTGAGCTCTTGGTTCCTTTTAGGTGATCAGGCATGGGATGCAAGCAGTTGGGTATAGGTCGTACATTGGTAGTTGGCTACAGTAAAATGTTGTTGTTGTTATATGCTGTCGAGTCAGACCCGACTCATAGCGACCCCTCCTTAGGTTTCCCAGGCAGTATCACTATGGAAGTAGATTGTCCAACCTTCCTTCTGAGGGGTGGCTGGTCGGTTTGAACCTCCAGCCTTCTGGTTAGCAGTCAAGGGCCCTAAGCACTATGCTACCAGAGCTCCCTACAGCAAAATACTGCTGGTGAAATCTAATTGTTTTTAGAGGCCACGCATCACTAAAACTTTGGCACCTCATAGAGGACCAACAATGCCTTCAAAGCAAAAAAGTACTATTACATCTCTTTGATAAAGATAAAGAATATTGGTATGTATGCATAATGCAAAACAAAGAATACACCTCCTGAGGCTATAGCCCACACTACAGAAAGAACTGGAATTGAGAAACAACTCCAGCTTTACTACCTGAGCTTCTGCCCTTGAATTGGTATTAAGTAACCATATCACTCATTATAGCCTTTAATCTCCCTTGCTGATACCTTTTAATTTTTAAACAGCCCAACTTTACAAATCATATCCTCTTTCATGTGTTCCCCCAGCTAAAGAATTAATTTTGCAAGCAAAATATCTAAACAGTAAGCATAATAAGAATGAAACAGGTTAAAGCTCATTAGCAGCAGGGAGCAGATGTAGCACAACTCTGCCAGTTCCCCTACATTTCCTTCTCAGCAGGGACTGGGCATCAAGCTGTGAGTAAGTTCTATAGCACAATGCTTAGCTGCTGTTTCAGCAATTGCACCTTCCATTGTTTCAAGTACAATACTAAGAATTCACTTTGATTTTTGATTTTTCTTTGCAATAATAATGTCTAAAAGGACCCTGCAGAGTTGAATGTAAAGTTAAGCATCAAGTGCCAGCTAATCAGGAGACTATAAAAATGTAATTGATAAGAAAATAATGATAGATTATAAAGTCATTTTATCTTCTTTAAAAATATTAACTTCCTGACAAACAGGTTCTTGAGTGTGGTGAAATCAGTAATTGCTCAAGCTAAACTTGCTTGATGTACCATGAAATATCTATCATCAGTATAATGATGGTTACAGAATAGGTAAAATATAACTGTGTAAGGCCTTTAAAGCCCAAGACATTTGACTGCTAACCAGAAGGCTGGTGGTTCCAGCCTACCATCCACTCCTCAGAAGGAAGATTGGGCAATCTACTTCCATAGAGAT
>NW_006921655.1:9036232-9037197 GCF_000298275.1 Orycteropus afer afer | reverse complement strand
TTCAAACCCACCAGCCACTCCTCGGAAGGAAGATGGGGCAATCTACTTCCGTAGTGATACTGCCTCGGAAACCCAAGGAGGGATCGCTATGAGTCCAGTCCGACTCGATGGCACATAACAACATAGATGTGAATGTTCATAAGAATTTATTAAAAATTCTTTCCTGGAGATTACAATCATTTCCTTGAGTTAAAAGCAGTACTTACCAAAAAAAAAAAAAAAAAAAAAAAATTCACTGCCATTGAGTCGATTCCTATCCATATTGACCCCCACTGGATTTCTGAGGCATAAATCTTTATGGAAGTAAATTGCCCCATTTTCCTTCTGCAGAGCAGCTGGTGGGTTTGAACTGCCAACCTTCTGGTTAACAGTCATATGCCTTAGGTACTGCACCACCAGAGTTCCTTAAAAGCAGATATGCCAAAATACAGTTGAACAGATGAAGCATCAGTATGAAATTACCTGGTAGACTCTAGATACCCAGGATAGTTGGATGGGACATAATTTGTTGGAAAAAATGAACATAAACTATAGATTCCACTTCATTAGTTTCCAGTCAATCAAACTGCAACAGATGTAAATGTAACAATTAATAAATTTATCTGCTTTTCCAAAATCTGTAAATTACTCTAAAAAATTGATGCTGTGTTTTTATTTGCTGTGTTTGTGTAGATTTATTTTTTGTAATGGTTTCTTTCAGCCAAGTCTGATAGGCAGAATCCTTTTAAGAAGAATGACATTAACAGTGTTCCAGGAAAATTACTCTAAATCTATCCAAAAAACAAAAGGAAACAGTTTCTTAGAGGTGTAGTTACTGCGAGAGTGGGAGTAGGTATTCCAGGCTTTATAAAGGAGTTTTGGTGGTGTAGTGCCCAAGACATTTGACTGCTAACCAGAAGGCTGGTGGTTCCAGCCTACCATCCACTCCTCAGAAGGAAGATTGGGCAATCTACTTCCATAGAGAT
>NW_006921655.1:9002633-9035417 GCF_000298275.1 Orycteropus afer afer | reverse complement strand
CTTCCTTCCGAGGAGTGGCTGGTGGGTTTGAACCGCCAGCCTTCTGGTTAGCAGTCAAGTGCCTTAGGCACTATGCTACCAGAGCTCCTAATATGACATATATATATGACACATATATACATATATAAATATACAATTGACAAAATATATATAAATTGACCAAAAATACAGTTCCAATGTGGCAAAAAAATTCAATCCACAACAAATGACAGAAAAATAAAAAGTGCTCTCTAATATTCTACAGGTATATAAAACATGGATAACCACTGACATTACATCTACCTTTTAGAATAATTTAATCTAGGTAACCTGTCATCCCAACTGAATATCAAGTGACAGGAGAAGAATAATAACTACAGAGTCCTTGAAAGCAGTCAGGACAGCAGATTGAAGGGATGCTCATCAAAATACAATTCTGCTGACTGATCGTGTATGAGGAACGGACAACAGCAGGATACTCAAAGAGCAGGATCACAGTGTTCCGAAGGGTGTTATTTCCAAGCAGGGAGGGCAGAGAAATGCTTTAATTTACTATTGAAACAGAGCCTAGAGCAACCTGGAATTAACTGTGGATGCTGTAGTAGGTGATGGAGTAGCCTACTATGTAGCTGTAAGAAACAGAATTGTTCTTTAGTAAAAAAACTTCAGGCTGATTATTACCTAGTAGGTAGAGTTGCAAACTCTAATGGACCTTTCAGATGGTAGCTGCTGCTAGTAAGGGGCAATTTTTACATGAACATTTCTGAGGGCAGAAAGTGTCAATACATCATCTCACTGAATCTTTTTGACAGCTGATAAATAGTTACTACCATCCTCAGTTTATAATTACACAGCTCATAATTTTGGGAACCTGTATATAAAACCAAGTCTATCTGAAGCCATGCTTTTTCCACTTTAGGATGCTGTCTCAATACGGACTAATTCTGAGTAAGCTTTATTTCTGAATGACTTAATCAGGAAGAGTTGCAAATGCACCACTAGTAGCTGAATGACTTGGTATAACTGCTAAAAATGAATTGGATAGAGTTGCTTAGTTCTTAGTTGGAAAATAGCTGCCAAATGAAATGGTTTAAATTTCTTTAGTGTTTCTGTCCAGTTGCTTTTTGAGGCAATAATCACCAGGGTCATCGAGCTGCTTCTTTTATTATGATTTTTGATTTCTTAAATTTTATCATCTAAGAAGTAGTTATACAATATAATTTAATTAGAAGTTTAAAAGAAGAAAGTAGAAAGGGGACAGTTCTATTTTTTACCAGTTGTAATTAGAATTCATTATTTCCATCCACTCTCATTTTAGGACAATTATTGCTGTGGGATTTGAAGAAACATGATAAGCCTGAAGTCAGTAAGAAGGTACTACTGTTATTACTGGAGTCCCCGGGTGGCATGCAAATGGTTACACAGTTGGCTACTAACTGGAAGGCCGGTGGTTTGAATCCATTCAGAGGCACCTTAAGAGAAAGTTCTGGTGATCTAAGTCAGAAAGATCATAGCTACTGAAAACATAGCTACTGAAAAATCACATGAGGTCATCTTGAGTTGGAAAGGACTCCACTGCAGCTGGTTTGGTTTTGGTTTATTGTTATTACTGTTGTTATTTCTTTGCCTTTTCCAATTTGATGATCATCATAACAGAGGGAGGGGACAGAAGCAAAATATGAAATGAATGATGATACCCTTTTTATGCAATTTTTAATTTTAAGGTATGTTTCCCAAACAATGAGATCATCACTTCTTTGTTCTAATTCTTACTCCAAAAATTGTGTTTAAATGACTTATCATTATTAAATATTCTAGCTTTTTCAACACCTTTAGTTCATGCTTCATTTTATTTTTCCTAGCATTCTGTGTTTGTACTACAAAGGTATCTATCCTGATGTGCACTTTGTCCAACTTTCTCATGTTTCTTAGCTACTGAGAGATGAATTTATATAATTTAGGACATAGCAATGTAGGAATTTGTCAGATGATTTGCTTTTAATTCCTTAGGTTTCCATTATAAACTTTCAGTGCTCTACCTTAACCTCTCTGTCCTCTCTCTTTTCTCCATCCCACTATTAAACTTCAACTCATAGCCATACTGGTGTATCAGCCTCATATGTAATCCCCTGTCACTTTTTAATTTTTGTTTATAAAATCCATCTTATGATTTAATCATTAAAACAGACAAGGCTTTCTGGACTGATAGACCTTGGTGAAACCCCTGAGACTATGGCTCCTAGTTACCCTTCAGGCCTGGAATTGAACTTACTCCCAGGATTACAGCTAAACAATAGACAGACATATAAGGTGAACATTTACACCAGGTAGGTATATTCCTTAAAAATCACAGGAGATCAGAAGGGCAGTATTTGCACAGGGAGATAGCTCAGAGGGCAGAAAAGCATAGGAAAGAAGGACACAGGGAAAAGGAAACCACAGGGAGGAAGGGAAGAGAGCTGTTACATTTTACAAATTGCAATTAGTGTCATGAAACAAATTGTGTATGAACTGCTGTATGGAAAATGAATTTGCTCTGTAAACTTTCACCCAAATCACTCCAAAAAAAAAAAAAAAAAAAGTCCATTCTATGATTTAAGACGGAGGAAAAACCCAAATCTGGAACAATATCATAAATCTGGATCTTCTTTTGCTATTCCAACTTCTTCAGTGTGTCTATTATGGCACTGATTATAATTTAAAATATATTATATTTCCAAATCCTTGAAGACATCTTTGTAATTTTTCTCTCAAAATAGTTTGTTTAAAATTTTGATGAATTTCAAGATATGCCATCAATCACTATTTAATGAAGCTAGCTAGCTAGCTAGCTAGATAGGATCTCTGGCAACATAGTGCCTAAGGCACTTGACTGCTAACCAGAAGGCTGGTGGTTTAAACCCACCAACCACTCCTTGGAAGGAAGGTTGGGCAATCTACTTCTGTAATGATACTGCCTCGGCAACCCAAGGAGAGGTTGCTATGAGTCAGGCCGACTTGATGGCACACAACAACTATATATATATATATATATATATATATATATAATAGAGATTTATGGCACATCATATATATATATATATATATATATATATATATATATGTATATTCAATGTTACATGCCATATTTAATTGTGTGTCAAAGGCATTTCACATCAAACTGACCCATACCCTTGAGATGTATCCCCCTTGTCATAAAATCAGCCAACCTCTCCTTGGAGACAATCCTTTTCTTTTTCAATTCTGCTCTAATGGCTAAGTCCTTCTTTAAGTAGACCTTCAGGAAGAAGGATGAAGCACCACTCTATTCTACTGGAGATTCAAGCAACCACCAATTTTGAAGGCCTTCTTTGTTTTGGATGTTGTACTTGACATTTGAAAATCTATGAATATCCTCATTTCACAAATTATGTAATTAAACATTAGCATGGATAAGTAACTTCAACAAGGTCATGAAGAGGCAGAACAGGTGTGTGTACCACAGTTCATCTCAAGTCAGCATCCGAGTTCTTCCACTAGGAAGGCCCTTCTTGACATGGACTCATATCACTGTTGAAGTGAATGTACCTTCTGATAAAGCTGGTGGAAATAATTTGTATAATTGATTAGTGCCCTGCCTTATTCCAGAAAGGATTTAAGGCAAGGGTGAAACATGATTATGTTCTCTGTTACAGTGCAAGAGAATGCTTGTGGATTTCACAGCCCGAACCAAATTCCCAGTACTCCTGCTTGACCTCATTTCCTCACTAATAAAAGAGAACAATACTATCTCACTCCTAGTGCTGCTGTGAGAACTATAAGAAGAAACATGTGAAGTTTCTGGCACAGTGGCTGGTACAAAGTAGTGACAATAAATAGACCCCTCTTCATCCTATTCTATCCTTTGACCTGAGCCCCTTTTTAGGCAGTAGTTGTCCCAATTTGAAGGCCAAAAAAAAAAAAAAAAGCCAAACTTATTGCTGTTGAGTTGATCCCAACTCATAGTGACCCCTCCTTTGATTTCCAAGGTAGTATCTCTACAGATGTAGATTGCCCAATCTTCCTTCTGAGGAGTGGCTGGTGGGTTTGAACTGTCAGCCTTCTGGTTAGCAGTCAAATGCCTTAGGCAGTACACTACCAGAGCTCCCTTGTGAGAGCTCCCTTGTGAAGGCAGAATAGCTCTATTTTTTTCTCCCCGCTGGCAGTGTTACTTTCCAGTTTAACCTCTATTCCTTACATGTGTAAGCAACCATAAATCCCACTCCAAGCTTTAGGAAAAGCCTTTAGTGACCATATTCATAGGATGAAACCATTTAACTTGCTTGAGGTTAAGTTTGAGGATTGATCTTTACAGAATCACCACTGACCCTTGACGTATATTGAGACAGACAATTAATTTACACTATTTGGTAACAGTAATAAATCTGAAAATTTATAGCAACCCTACAGTATTTCCATGCATCTGCAACATCAACTTCATTCATTTATTTATTTACAGAATATTTACTGAGCACCTACTACTTGCTAGGCACCATGCCAAGAATTTGTGTGATGATAAGGAATGAGCATAAACTAAGGAAGGTTCTTGTTTTCTTAAAACTGCCAATCTTTGGGAAAGGGAGAGAGGGAGAAAGAGAAGTAGAAAGATATGCGGACCAGAGATTGTAACTCAGGATGATATATGTGTTACATTGAAATATAATCAAAGTTGTAATAGGTCAAAAAGAATTTTTCACACTTTTACAAACTAAATTCTTATCCTCATTTCCAAATTTTTATAACAAGGGAAAATATAATGTTGAGAATATGTAATCTCTATAAGCAATATCTGAAATTGTAAACTTTTTGTGTGAAAAAAGAAAAAAAAATTTTCAGGCTGTCCCCTTTAAGAAAACAATGCTAAGATAAAAAAATTGGGACAGTCAGGAAAGAAAAAAAAAAATGAGACCCTTGGTAAATTTTGCTTTACTAAATGATTGAATTTTACAAAAAAAGGACATGGATTTTTTTCATTTAATAAAGAAAGCAAGCAGTCTCAACAGACAAGCAAACCAAAGATGAATTAACAATATTCGGATATTGTTTAATGTCTACAATTATTATTTAATCATTTTTCACATGTAAAGTCAGTTTCCCACTTTTCTCTCCTTTGTATTTTTTAAATTAATCTAGATGGTCATGGTAGCTGTTCGCTGCATGGAAATATCTGATGGAAAGTGTTCTAAATAAGATCCCTTCAAAGAAGGATGTTCATCCTATATAGTCCTCACTAAGAACTTTTAGCGTTAGAATACCGTTCTTGATTTAGAAATCACAACTAGAGAAGAAACTTGGAGTTTTAAAAAAACACATCAGAGGAATTTGTTCCATTTCATCGGTGATGAAGAAAACATCAAGAGATGTTAAGGAATTAGTCATTGCTAAACCAATTTGTGACTGGGACAATGACACCTGTAAATAAGACTTTAAAGAAGGAAGACAACACAAGAAAGTATATTGTGAATATGATAAAGCAATAAAGGAGAAAAGGAAACAAACAGACATGGCTCAGACAAGTTTTCAGAAAATGCTTTGCCACAGCACTTCATTCAGATTCCTATTTTCATGTTCAGTCTTCATCAGGCATCTAGATTATGATGGACTTTTGCTCAGAGCGCCTAACACGACATGGCTTAAATAAAGACTCTGATGCCAGTCAAAAAGGATAACAAGAAAACCTTGTTAAAAATACTCATTTACTTGTTAACAGAGTTTTTCTATACACTTTTTTTTTATGCTGCCCTCTAGGATTCATTTTCACTTATTTCCTCCTAATGTTCCATATCTTTTATGACAGACTTCTCATTCATGTTGCCCAGAAACAGAAAGAGCCTGGGGTTTCCTGACTTTGGTGCTTTTAAGATGTGCTCTATTCCCTGGTTTTGAGCAAAAGTCAAAGAAAAACACAATATATGAGGACAAGGATAACTGAAGCTTGACAGAGGATCTCCTGAGAGAGAAAGAGAGAGAGACACACACACACACAAAGAGAATACCCCTTCCTCATTAGGAATAAAAGCTCAGAAGCCACTGGCTGACATCAGTCCCTAAAACCCTAGACTTCTTTGACTCATCAGATCATTCACAGCCTTATAGAGTTAGAAACCATGAACACGTCTCATAGCCAATAGTAGTAACCTATTTTTCTGGTCAACTCTGTTCTAACACAGTACACAGTATGCATTCCTCTAATCAAATGTCCCAAATTAGCCATGTAGCTGAATAAAGGATTATAAAATCTATTAATAGCAGATCTCATAAAAAGTGAGTAATAGCTAGCACTTACTGCATTCTAGGCACTATGTTGAAGACTTCACTCGCCTTGCTTTATCTCATTTAAACCCCACAGCAATAGTTATGGTGAAGGATTAGCACTAAAACTATTTTACAGAAGAGGAAACTGCAGAATGTCAGTCAAAAATTTGGGTAAACTGATACCAAAGTCTTGTAGACATTGAACCTACATGCAAAGCAGAAGGTCAGATTTAGGTGTTGGATACAAAGAAATATTTAGATACTAAGCAAATATGTAGCATAGTGCCTAGAGCACTTGACTGCTAACCAGAAGGCTGGTGGTTCAAACCCACCAGATACTCCTCGGCAGGAAGGTTGGGCAATCTACTTCCATAGTGATACTGCCTTGGAAACTCAAGGAGGGGTCACTATGAGTTGGGTCTGACTCGACGGCACATAACAACAACAAAAGCAAATATGATTGTTTGTCCCACACACAACTGCCTGAAAGCTACAGACTCAGATCCTTACAAGGAATTGTGAGCAGGTGCAATTCTCAGCCAATACAAGTAGGCAAGGCTCGACAGATTATTAAAATATTTTAAAACTCCTCTACAGGTTGGTACAACTCCCCTGGCCACCTGGCTTCTTAGGCTTTAGGACCCTGCTTTGCTTGATCTATTGATTTCTAAGGCCCCTTGGCATTGCCAGGGGTCTCCAGAGGGATTCCAGCAAAATGACTGGCCTTCTTTGTTCCTTCATTGGCTGTCTGGGGGAACTTCAACCTTCATGCAGCTTTGGCTATGAGTCAGGGAGATCTGGAAGAACACGGGAGTCCATGGGGACTGGGCTGGAAGGTCATGAATGAGGTGCTGTGTGGTTGTTAGTTGCTGTAAAGTGGATTCCATGTGTGCAGAGCATAACTACTTCATAGGAAATTCAAAGCTTTGATCTTTTAGTAGCAGATTGCCTTTCCAGGTGCCTCTGGGTAGGTTCAAACTGCAACTTTTCAGCTAGAAGTCGCACACTTAACCATTTGCAACATCCAGGGTCTTCTGGGGTGCTATAAACCAAACCCAATGCCATTGAGTTGATCCAGACTCTAGTGACCACTGTTGTGTTTCCAAGGCTGTTAATCTTTATGGAAGTAGATGGCCTCATCTTCTTCCCATGGAGCAGCTGGTGTGTTTGAACTGCTGACCTTCTAGTTAGCAGTCAAACAAACGCCTTACCCATTACACCACCAGAGCTCCTTGCTGGGGTGCTGTAGTAGATGCTAAATATTTGATCAGGGCCTCTGTGAGACCAGGAGAGAAATGCAAGTCTTGATAAAATACGATATTCATCATATAATAAAATAGGGCATTCAATAATGTTTCTAATGAGACCCATTGGACAAAGAAAACTGGTGAGCAAATGTTAAAAGGTGAGTCAGGGGATGACATCAAAGTCTTCATGTGTGAAGGAAGCAAAAGGTAATTAAAAAGACGAGGAAGAAAGGAAAGACCAAAAAAAAAAAAAGACACTGAAACTTGTTCTTGAATTGAGATTAACTAAAGCAAATGGAAGAAAAGATGAAGTAAATAAGCTGAACAGAAGATTTCAAAGAATGGCTTGAGAAGCAAAGTACTATAATGAAATGTGCAAAGACCTGGAGTTAGAAAACCAAAAGGGAAGAACGTGCTTGACATTTCTCAAGCTAAAAGACCTGAAGAGAAAATTCAAGCTTGAGTTGTAATATTGAAGGATGCTATGAGCTGAATTGACTCAACGGCATTTGATTTTTTTTTAGTGGGCAAAATATTGAATGATATGTTGTTGTTGTTATGTGCCGTTGAGTCGGCTCTGACTCATAGTGACCCCTCCTTAAGTTTCCAAGGCCATATCACCACAGAAGTAGATTGCCCCATCTTCCTTCCGAGGAGTGGCTGGTGGATTTGAACCGCCAGCCTTCTGGTAGCAGTCAAATGCCTTACGCACTACGCTACCAGAGCTCCCATTGAATGATACAGAAAGCATCGAAAGAAGATGGAAGGGATGCACAGAGTCACTGTACCAAAAAGAACTATTTCAGGAGGTAGCATATAATCAAGAACCAATGTACTGAGGAAGAAGTCCAAGCTGTACTGAAGATATTGGTCATAAACAAGGCTTCAGGAATTGACAGAATATCATTCGAGATGGTTCAACAAGTGAATGCAATGCTGGAAGAGCTCACTTGGTTAGGTCAAGAAATTTAGAAGACAGCTACCTGGTCAACCAACTGGAAGAGATCTATATTTGTGCCCATTCCAAAGAAAAGGGATCCAATAGAATGTGGACATAATCCAACAATATTATTAATATCACATGCAAGTAAAATTTTGCTGAAAATAATTTTTAAACATGGTTGCAGCACTAGATAGGTAACTGCCAGAAATTCAAGCTGGATTCAGAAGAGGACATGGAACGAGGGAAATTACTGCTGAAGTCAGAAGGACCTTGGTTGAAAGCAAAGATACCAGAAAGATGCTTATCTGTCTTTCGTTGACTGTGCTAAGGCATTTGATTATGTGGATCATAACAAATGATGGATAATATTGCCAAGTGTGGGAATTCCAGAACAATAAATTATGCTTATTAAGTGACCTACGCATAGATCGAGAGGCAGTTGTTTAAACAGAACAAGAGGATACTGCATGGTTTAAAGTCAGGAAAGGCGCGTGTCAGGGTTGTATTATTTCACCATACTTTTCCAATCTGGAAACTGAGTAAATAATCTGAGAGGCTAGATTATATGAAGAAGAACGGAGGATCAGGATTGGGAAAAACTCATTAACAACCTGCAACATGCAGATGAAACAACTTTGCTTGCTGACAGTGAAGAGGACTTGAAGAACTTATTGATGAAGATCAAAGAGTGCAGCCATCATATGGATTACACCTAAGGTAAGATTTTGTTACATAAGGTAACAAAAATCCTCCTAACTGCACTGATAAGTAACATCATGATAAATGGAAACAAGATCAAAGTTTGCAAGGATTTCTTTTTACTTGGATCCACAATCAACATCCATGGAAACAGCAGTCAAGAAATCAAACGATGTATTTATTGCTTAGGAGCTCTAGTGGTGTAGTGCCTAAGGCATCTGACTGTTAACCAGAAGGCTGGTGGTTCAAACCCACCAGCCACTCCTCAGATGGAAGACTGGGCAGTCTACTTCCGTAGAGATACCACCTCAGAAAATCTACTGCAAAAGGCTTCTTGAAAGTGTTAAAGAGCAAAGATGTCACTTTGCAGACTAAGGTGTGCTGGACCCAAGCCATGGTACTTTCCATCACCTCATATGCATGGGAGAGCTGGGCAGTGAATGCTTTTGAATTATGGTGCTAGCAAATACTGAATATATCATGGACTTCCAGAAGAACGAACAACTCTGTCTTGGAGGAAGGAAGCCAGAATGCTCCTTATGAGAGAGGATGGTGATACTGTCTGTCTCATAATGTCATGTTATCAGTAGGGACCAGTCCCTGGAGAAGGACATCATGCTTGATAAATCAGTGGTCAGCAAAATAGAGGAAGATGATCAACAAGATGGATTGACACAGTGGCTGTAAGAGTGGGCTCAAACATAGCAATGATTGTGGGGATGGCCAGGACAGAGCAGTGTTTTGTTTTGTTGTACATAACATCATTATGAGGTAGGACCAACTGACAGCACCTAACAAAAACCACAAATGCAAGCATGGAATTTAAGATAAAATAATAAGAATAATTTTTAAAATATTTACAAGAATGTTGTGATATGTTAAATATATCTTAAAATAAAAATGCTGTGAGTTGCTGTCATGTTGATTCTGACTCACGGCAACCCCATGTGTGCAGAGAACTGTTCCATAGGGTTTGCGAGGCTCTGATCTTTTGGAAGAAGTTCACTAGGCCTATCTTTCCAGGTGCCTCTGTCTGGGTTTGAGCTGCCTACCTTGAGACTAGTAGTCAAATATTTAACTGCATCAACCAGGTCACCCGAAATAAAAATATCACAGGTGATGATATCAGAAACTGCTACTGTGTGGCTTACAATTCTTCAAATATATTTCTAGTAAAGAGGTAACAATCACCTAAGGTTTGGCAATTTGTCTTTTTTGGATCATTATCTATCATTTACTTAAGCAATAAGGGAATCCTTGGTGGAGATCTTAAGCTTAATATAAAGTTTTTTTTTTTTTTTAATCCAATAAAGTTCTGATTACCCGTTTTCTGGAGGTTAGCTTCTTACTAGATACATCATTCCGCGAGAGGATGAGGGCATTGAGGTACTTATGCTGGAGAAAAAGAAATCACAAGAGGTTAAGATATTAGCAAAAACCTCCCAAAATCTGGGTAGCTGATCTATAGAATAAACTTGTAACAATTTATGAATTCTCTGACTCTGAAATTAGATGGTGGCTTTCTGCCATGTTTAAGCTTGCCATATAAGGCACTTGACAATGTGTTGAAAGAGGTTTGCTGAGTTATTTGTGTTCTTGCCTTTTTTTCCACACTACCAGCAAGGAAGTTTTTGAAGAGTAGAGATAGCGTTGGCACTTAAGGTTCCACTGAATGGACTTGAATTTATAGCATTGTTTCTATGAAAACTGTGTTTTGAGCTCCAAGCAACCAAGTTATAAGCAAAGTTCTCGGAAACTATATTTAGGTAAATTGGCTGCTGATTGAAATTATCTTCAACTAGGGTGCATCTTTAAATTCATTTAGTTAAATGAAATATCCACTGTTTTCTGTCCTTTTTCATTTTTGATATTATACAATGAACTCATAACTTCATTTCTACTGGAGGTTAAATTGCATTGTACTTTTATCTTCAAAAGTCCAAACAAAGATTCCTAGAATCAGTCATAATAATTCTTGTGAACACAGTCTTCTCAAATATAAAGAATGCTAATACTGTAATTCACAGCAGAGCTCTGCAATCTTTAACGTAATAAAATGTGACCAAATACTCATATGAGTGAAAGAATATTGCTGTCTAGTGTTGAAATTGATCATTTAAAAAATTGCAACTCAGTGCTGAACAGGGAAATCCACAATAAAAATGGCAGCAGTAAAGGGAAAAAGCAGCTTTCATAAAGAATGTCAATATTTCCTTTTGTATAGATGCCTTTGCAAAAATATGTTAATCTGATCAGTCTGATTTACTGATTTTGCTTAATATTTACAAAAGGCCAATTATGTAGAATTTTACATCTTGTGGTAGACAATCCATAGATTTTTAGAACAATCCAACGTCTCTTCTCCCAAAAAATATAAGGAAAAAAAAAGAAAACTGATTGATGGCTATGACCAAGAACATAGGATGATATGAGTGCCATAAAAATGAGACAAGACAGTAAGACACTATCTTTGTAAAGTACAACTGGAGTTTCAAAAGTTGGCAATGAATCTTATTTTACATGTGGAAAATGTATACATGCTTGAAGTATATGCAGTAGGAACATTGCTTCCCGATTTCTAAGTATTTGTATTTCAGTGTAATTAAGGCATATCATCAGGCACGTATGCAATTTCACCCCATAAAACCAGTTTTCTGACATCAGCCATTGATGTGAGAAACAGCCACATGAAGCTCTTTGTTGTTTGCTGCAAAGATGATGAAGACCCAGTGACTTCTTACCAAATGCAAATAGGAGAAATTTTTCTCAGAATTCAGTAGTATTCACTCATTCTGGAAATAGTTATTAAACCCCTAAAAATAGCCAGGCTTCTCTTGAGCAGCCAGTTTGTTTTCATCTCATGGGCATTACAGACTTTGTCGCTGATTGCATTTCCTTTTTTGCATAGACTGCTAGAACGCTCACAGCCAAATCTGACAAGCACATAAGACCTCATGGCACATCTTTTATTAAAAAAAGTCTAACCTCACTCCCCGCTGGTTTCATTTTATTGCCAGTTAATAAACATTTAGTGAGCGTGTACTATGAACCAGGTATTCGACTTGAATTTCTTTTCCTCTTTTCAATTTCTTCATTTAATTAAAACAAAGCTTTTGATTTTATGGATTTTTCAAACCTATCAAATATAGAATACTAAGCTCTTAGTTTTTAAGGGTACAGATTGCAGCCATAAGACCATACTTCTCCAAGCTAGAGAATTAACTAGCCTCAATTCCTGGCAAGAAAGATGGTTTTCTATAAATTCCAGTCACATCATATGGTTTGGTGCAAAATGAACTATCTATACGCATGAAACTAATTGCTTAATAGCCCTACTAACATATGCTTTCTGAAAAAAATGTACACACACACATATACAACAAATGTAATTGGTGGAATCCTTTGCTTAAATGTCTCTGGTGCCTTAGCAGAAAGTTGTAAGCAAACCAAGAAACTTGCATACAAAATTATTCATTTATTCTACCCTTTGAGTCAAGTGCAAGACGATACTATTTGTCTCAGAAAGCTAACTGGCTATGGCTATTCTTTTATTTAAAAGCCATTTCTTCAGGTGAAGAAATATGAACATGTGTTAAGTTCCTCCTGAAGGATAACAAAGGTGAATCTTCCTAAACTTTGAAAGCAGTAGCATAAAAGGCTCAGAAGTCTTCATTTGAAAAATCATCACGGAATGAAGTTACCTGCTCAGATTTGATTTTTAGAAATTGAATACAGGTAGTACCCAATAAGTATAATCAGAAAGTGATTTAAAATATATATATGTGTTCCTATAAATATTGGTGCTCCAGATATTTTTAAGAATAAAATTCTAAAAAATAATTTCTTTATCTTCTTGATTGTAGATATAATACAATTTATTGTAAGCAAAGCAAACTAGAGTTTTAAAGGGTCCTGTCTGGGAACCTCAATCAGAAATCAAGATTAAACATCTCAGTTAACCATTTTCTTCACAGTCTCAGGAGGAAAACAATAAATCTTGTATTATGGAGATAAGAACTGTATCATAATTGTTTCTACATCCCAAATATCTGGCACAGTGCCTGGAAATCAATGAAAATTCAATAAATTGTCTTAGATAAATAAATGAGTGTCATGATCAAAGACTTTTACAGGTAGAAGGAATCCTAGAGATTTTTTTTTTTTTTTTTTTTTTTTCAGAAACTGAGGCCCTAGTGGTTTAACCTGCCATTCATTTTAACTTCTGGCTAAGAGAAAAGCAGTAAGAACTAGAACCCAAATTTCTTGACTCCCAGACCAATACTTTTTCATGTCACTATGTTATCTTATGCTATGTATCAAGCATGACACATTAGCAAGCTTTTATCTGGAGAGTCCTTGAGTCGTGTAGAGAGAATGAGGTAATTCACTTCGAACAGAAAGCAAAATGGCAGAATATAAATGATTTGGGGGGAAGAAGCACCTCTCTGAGAGTAACAGGAGATGTTTTAATGGAAGGCAAGAGGAGAATGCCATATATAAGGGAAAAAAGAGAAAAAAAAACAGCTCTCTCAACATGAGGGCAGTAGGACTCGTAGAAAAGAAAATAAATGCAACATTGTGATGCCTTTACAATTTAGGTTCTAGAGATTGTTTTTATGCGAAATGGTTCCCTGAAAATTAAAAGTGGAGCTCCTCAAGGGAGAGGTACAGAAGACTGGTTCCTTTTTTTCCCCAAGGAAGAAGTTGTTAAGGCCTTCCCAAGAAAGGAACTGAGCCCAAAGAAAACAGAGCACCTCACCCAAATACCCAGAAAGTCTCTGAAGAACAGAAAGAAAGGAGGACCGTGCAGAGTGTTTCAGGTTTGGAACAATAGCATGATTTATAGTTTAAGGAGAATTAGCTTTTCAAAACCCAAAGTTCCCCAAGAAGATCACAGAATTCTAGCAAAATGGAAGGTGGGAGGATGTTTCTTTGGTCTTCTCAGTTTTTGCCTTTTAAACTATACTACTTCTGAATAGGCAGGCTACAAATGAAAACAGGGAAAGTTTGAATTGGTTCACATTTGATACCAGATAATCAAGGGAATGGCATTGCTTGATTAGATTGTATCCTAAAAAAAAAAAAAAAAAAAAAAGGAGTAACACACAAAAGATTGAAAGAATCCATTATTTCTTTTTTCTTTTGGAAATGGTTTAGTTTTGCTGTCATTTCCTTAGTCAGATATTTATTGCATATCTGCTATGTGTCAGGCATTGTTCTTGGGTTGGAAACACAAGATGGGCACTGCTATATGCAATGTGCTTATAGGTCTTACTCTAATAGTATATTACAAAAGGAGAAGAAAATTAAATCCTTTCCATTATTAGATTATAAAGAACAGCAAAACTCTTTGTTGAAACAAGTCTCTGTGCTAGGAAATATATAATATTGGTTATGGACTAGGGTAACATGACAACTTCCTTAAAATCCAAACAGAAAATCCTTTTTCCCCTGATTATGGAATATTGTAATTGAAGGAAAAAAATGGAAATTATAAAAAAAAAAAAGAAAGAGAAAATTAAAACCACCTACAATCTCACCAACATTTCCCTCTTTTTACCATTTATCCTATTGTGGTACAATTCCTAGGAATTATTTTCTGTGTGTAAACATATAAAAAGTAACTTCATGCCATCAAGTCAATTCTACTAGTGACACTATAGGACATAGTAGAACTGCCACATGGGGTTTCCAAGACTATAATCTTTTTTGGAAGCAGACTGCCACATCTTTCTCCCACAGAGTGGCTGGTGAGTTAAATCACTGACCTTTTTTGGTTAGCAGTACAGCACTTGGGAGCTCTGGTGGTGTAGTGCCTAATGCATTTGGCTGCTAACCAGAAGGCTGGAGATTCAAACCCACCAGCCACTCCTTAGAAGGAAGATTGGGCAATCTACTTCCATACAGCCTCAGGAACACAAGGAGGGGTCACTATGAGTTGGATCTGACTGGATGGCAGTGAGTTTGGTTTGTTTCTATAGCACTTACCACTGAGCCACTAGGGCTCCACATGTGCATACATGTGCACACGTATTTTCCCTGATTTGACTCATATTCTACCAACAGGAGTATATTTTTTTCTCTATATTAACAGAATTTCATAGTAATTTATAATTCTTCAAGAAGTATATTTAATATATGTATTTGATTATATCACTCTTTATTCCCTCACCAAATTCTAGTCATATTTCTTACTATTTTTCATTGAACAAATCATCCTATTCACATTATTTGTGAATTTTTGTCATATTTGGTTTATAGGGTTAATTTTATGTTTACTTGTTTTATTCCATTGATCTCTCTGTGGAGTCTAGCTGCAGTAGTATCATACCATTTTAAAAATTGTAGTGTTAGAAAATATTTTCATTTGTAATAGGTCATATTTCCTTTTACTGGGAGCTTTGGTAGCGTTGTGCCTAAGGCACTTGACTGCTAATCAGAAGGCTGGTGGTTCAAACCCACCAGCCACTCCTCGGAAGGAAGATGGGGCAATCTACTTCCACAGTGGTACTGCCTCGGAAACCCAAGGAGGGGTTGCTATGAGTCGGGTCTGACTTGACGGCACATAACAACAACAACAGCAACAACAACATTTCCTTTTACTATATTTTAAAAATTGTTCTTTGATATTATGAATCCTAAGCATTTTAGATTAATTTCTTCATGCGCCTAAGAAAATTGCACTAGAATTTTTGCTGATGTGCTACAGTTATGTCTACACATTGTCATCTTTACAATATTTCCATCCACAAGCATAATTCATGATATTTATTTGTCATCATGTATGGTGCTGAGTAAAGTTTTGTAATTACTTCCATGCAGAGGTCTTATGTAATTCTTATTAAGGATATTACTAGATATTTTGTAATTGAGGTTATTATCATGATTTTTTTTTTCTCCTTTTCCCACTCCCAATGGAAGATATTATTGATAGGATGAAAATTTAAAAATATTTTATTTATTTTGTATTTTTTTTTAAAGCAAACCCACTGTCATTGGTTGATTCTGATTGCTATATTAATGAACTCTTTTTAATTTCAAGTAGTTTTTCAGTTGGTTCGTGTTAGAATTTTTTATGTTAGAAGGCACTCAACATAAATAGATACATGTCCATTTAAGGGATGAACCTGAAACTGCCATTGCCATTATCCCAACTTACCATATTCTACTGAAACAAGGTGATTAAGTCCTGGGCTATTTAGGAATATTTGAGATCTAAATTACACTGGATTCATATTATATCATATGAAAATGAACTTTTGCTGTCGCTTTTCCTAATACATCTCATTTTAATTCAATGCCTTTCTGAATTGTCTAGAACTTCCAGAATAATATTAAATTGTAGTGCTGTTGGTAGAGAAACCCTTGCCTTGTTTCACATATTCACTGTCTGCTATTTACAATATGGTGATTACCTTTCTAGGTCCATTTAAAAGGTCTTCATCAACCATAAGCAAAGAATAGTAATATATTAATTTACACTTTCATGGTGTAGTGGTTAAAGCTTTTGGCTGTTAACTAAAAGATCAGTGGTTGGAACTCACCAACTGCTCCAGGGAAGAAAGATGAGGCAGTCTGCTTCTGTAAAGATTGACAGCCTTGAAAACTCAATAGGGGTTGCTGTGAGTCAGAACTGACTTGATAGCAATGAGTTTTTTCTTTTTTTTTGTAATGATAGAGGAGTCCCTGCTTGTTGCAAATGGTTAAACGCTTGGCTACTAAAAGATAGGTTGCTAGTTCTAATCGACCCAGAGGCACCTTGAAAGAAAGGCCTAGTGATCTACTTCAGAAAGATTACAAACATCGAAACTCTAGGGAGCATACTTCTACTCTAAAACACATAGGGTTATCGACTCAAAGGGAACTGACTTGAGGTTTTTTTTTTTTTTTTTTTTGGAATGGCAATGGAAGACCAAAAATGGCAATTTTATAGCAGAAAGAGGATTTACCAAATGGAAGAATTTATCTTCTTTAGTAACACTTAGGGTAAGCAACATTTCTGTTTTTCCTCAAAAAGTAATTGTTGTTGTTACGTGCCATTGAGTCATACCTGACTCATAGTGACCCCTCCTTGGGGTTCCAAGGTGGTATCACTACGGAAGTAGATTGCCCAACCTTCCTTCTGAGGTTTTAAACTGCCTTCTAGTCAGCAGCCAAATGCCTTAGGCACTATGCTACCAGAGCTCCTAAAAAAATAATAGCTGGATTAAAGGAACATTCAAAGTACGCTTCCATGCCAGAATGTGCCCATCATGCATACATTTCCTCATAGGGTAGAAGCCTAAAACTGTACTAGAAAATGTTGTATTATTTCAGCTTTTTCCATAGATTCCATTTACCAGATATTTCTGAAATAGCATGACCTGGCTTCAAGCAATCACTGGGTATGTTTTAGCTCTAAAACAGTTTCCAACTATCATTTAGAACTCAATGAATTTTATCGGCATTTGCATTCTTTTGTAAAGGATCTTTCTTTAAGGTCACATGATATCATTCAATATAATCGCATCAGGTTTTCTGTATTCATTCAGTGACAGGCCAGTTCTCAATTATAGGCTAATCTAGTTTAGCAATGATGATTGCTGTTTAAATACCAGAGAGGAGACACTCATAAACAACTGGCACAAAGAAAGAAATAATTTATTTCCTCTTGGCTTTAACAAAGTCAATGTCCTGAGAGGGAAAGCAGTGCTAATACACCTGAGCACTTTAGTGAGAAAGATGGAAAATCACTCATGATAGTCAAATAAAAACACTGCTTCAGGGGAAAAAGTAATCTAGAAAACTGTTGTAGCTACGTAGCTCTACTGCTTAATTCTTTCCCATGTCTGTGAGCAAATAAAGTATTATTCTCCCCCCTGCTTTCCATTATAGCAGTAGAAAGAAAATACTAAGAGATTTTGTATATTAAAATACAAATCTCTGATTTCTATAGCTAAAAATTGTTAATAGTATCTCATGCATTTCAAATATATAATTATTTGTTTCAAATGCCTTCTTATTTTCTAAAATTCATTTGAACAATTTGTGTTCTTTACTGCCAAAGATTTCATTAGATTCACAAATAGAACAATATAACATTGTTAAACAAGGCGTGGTGATCTTTTTCAATCCCACCGTGGAGAAATGTATAAAAAAAGCAAATTATTTCTAAGCACTTCTAGGGTGCCACTATTTTCCATTTGACCCATGTTAAATATTCTCATTACAATTACTTCAAATGAATACAAAACCTCAATTTAATCCCAACCCTAGGGAAATGAAACATACCAGCTCTGAGATGAAAGGCCCAATGCTACCTAGTTATTTGAATGCACTGCCTGTTCTTAACATGGATCATAAATGAACTGTATTTTAGTAACTCAAATCATTGCACATTCAAATACCATCTAGCTACCAAATAAATGTCATAACCTGATAATGCAGAAGAAATAAACAGAAACATGAATATTTTAGCTATTGAATTTATGATGGAGTCCCACATGGTTTACATCGATATTTTTCAAAACTCTTAGCTTTCGCTTAGTAACAGAACTGATTATATTAATTAACCAGTCAGAGATCATTGACAATGCAATCTGGGGCTTAGCTTTTTGATAATCTAACAGCACAATTTTTGTTAATGTCAGCCATCATTTTGTACCTTTGAAATTCTATTTTGCATTAAGTGTCAGACTCTTGAGTAGTCTTTTAGAGGAAATCTTACATTATATTTTTTTAAAGGAGGTCTGATTTCAATTAACATTTCCTTGACAAGGTATAACAATATTGTACGTCTCAATTTTTATTTATTTTCCCTTTCATTGTTGGAATCCCTTAAGCTTGAAAACATATTTTCTTCTCTCTGATTTTACATTTGGCAAACATCAATCTTTCCTGTACTTAGATGCACCATAGTTGACAGGCTGCTTTTGTTCAAGAACTTCAGCTTATACACTGCCTTAGTATGCCAAAATTGACTTCTTTATTTACCAGCATGATCAACTGCCATCAGCTCGCCTTCAGAAATTAGATAGGTGGCTTGGAAGAAAAAATGTTTTCCTGGTACATTTGATTGAATCAAAGTCCAAATGACTCGGGACTAAATTAAAAAATTGATATTAAGCACTCTTACGTTATTTTTCTGTGTAAGAGCATTATGTTTTTAAAAAGGTTAGTTTGATAAATATTCTGGTGTTCTTCAAATATTACAAAGAAAATGTGCTGCCACATAGTCTTTCTTACCTAAAGCACAATTTTAGTACAGTTAATTTATCTTTAAACAATTTGGGCCAATTTCAAATTCTAAAACCACAAATTGGAATTTGGTATTTAGTCATCGAAATGTATGATTCTTTTTCTTTTCTTTTTTTTTTTTTTGGCTGGGAGGTGGGAGGTGGGAGGAGGGGAGTCATACTCAAAATTCTGCATAAGATGTTTCATGGGAAAAATCTGTAGCACAATATATTGGAAAAAGTCACTTATTCACTATAAAGGGAATCAAACAGGTCAGCTGTGGAGAAGGATTTTTTCTTCTTTCCATTAATAGAATGATATAACAAAATTTCTCCATATATGCGAAATTTAAAATAAGAGAGAGGAATAAAATCTTCTTAAACCAACAACAGCAACAGCAAGAGTGAAAACACCATAGCCACATTGCAGTGCTGTCAAAGAGGAAGTATTGGTGATCCAAAGTAATAGCTGATACGTCTGTCTTTGTCTCTCTGTCCCCCAGTGTGTGAGATTACTAAAGGAGGAAGGAGGGAGGGAGATAAAGAAACACAGATAACGAGAATATTCAGAACAGATATGGGACGGTTAAAAGCTGCAAAGCAGACGCAAAGTTCAAAGTGCAAACTATTCCCAAATTTTCTTGGAAAGCTCTTTATACTCAATAAATAAAGGAAATAAAGGCTTTAGTGATAATAAAATACACAGGCCTTTTTATATTATTCAAACTTTTTTTTCTTTAAAAGAAATAGTGTATACATATGGAATGTTTTAAATTACATTATCACTTCAATTAGTGCTAGTCTTTTTCTTGGTTGATTATTGATCCTGAAATTTCTATCAGAAAAATTATCTATGCCATTTTAGTCAATGGTTCTGAAATCATCCTTTCAACCAAATAACTCACTGCCATTGAGTCAAATATGAATCATATCAACCTCCATAGTGTTTCCAAGGCTGTAAATCTTTATGGAAGCAGACTACCTCATTTTTCTTCTGCAGAGCATCTGTCTGGTGGGTTTGAAACACCAATCTTGTAGTTAGCAGCCAAATGCCTTAACCATTGTAACATCAGAGCTCCTGAAATTGTCCTAGAATAATGGAAATATCTGGAGTCATCAGGCTACATTTGGCCCATCTATATTTGCCAGGGTAGTAGGAATGCAATCACTGACATTGCTCTGTCATATAATAGAGTCTATTTTGAATGTCATGTCTCTGGATAGTTCTAAAATATCTTGTTCTCCTGGCTCACTGAACACTGTAAGATATTTTTGACTGAATAAAGCTTGACCAACTTAATTACTTATTTTATTTTTAATAAAAATAATTTTAAAAGCCTATCTTATCAAAATGTACTCTAAAGTTCTATTCGATTATTGAGATTGTGCTATCATTTGGAAAGCATGTAGCCATTGTTTCAGATTTTCTTTGAAAATGTACATTATCCTACCTTGTTTATCAGTATCACAATCAACCAATATTGAGCTCTTGCTACGTGCAAAATAGAATGCTAGATACCAGGAATTTAGTAGTGTCAGTCATTATTGAGGGTAACTTGATAAGGTTTACTTAAAAAAAAAAAAAAAAAACTTTAAGTTTTATATATTTGCCTTTTTTTTCACAGTAACAATCTCACAAATTGAAACAAACAAAAAAATCACTGGTGGACAACGTGTTCTGTTTTTAGTTTCTCACTACCCTTAAAGAATTTATATTGCTTTCTAAAGAAATAGTGAAGCAACATGCAGGTACTATTGAGAGCTCCTGGCAAGGTTTAAAGACATAGTAGGGTTTCAATAATAGGGACTGGTGGCATTTTAAAAATAAAACAGTGGCAACATAAATACTGAAATTATTTAACCTATCATTTTTAACTAGTAAAATTTTGAAATAGTAAAAGTAAGGCATAACTGCATGCTTTCACTAAACATTTTAGTAGTACAAAAGTATATACAGTAAAAAGTGAAGCCCTCATTCACACTAGATTTCATTTATTTCAAAAAGTGCTAATATAATTTCAAAATGAAGCCAGCTATTTGGGAGGACAGTTCATTAATGATGCTACACCAGCAGTAACCCCTCCGTGAATCATCCATTGTAAAATTGAAAAAATAAAGTATCATTAGAACCGGAATCATATTATTATATACTTTTGTCCACAGTTAAGTTATAAAATAATTTTAGGGAATGTATTGAGGGTCGGAATTCCCACAAGAGATGAATGTTGAGAGTCTGTAACGTTATCCATTCTTTCTCTCCTTCCCATGGGACAAAGGTGATATTGGGGGAGAACTGCTGGGATCCTATCTTTAACTTTTATTGTTTGTTCCAAATACTGCTTTCAGCTTTAAAGACCTCAAGACCAAAGTGATAGCTTGGCCAGAAACCAGATAAATAAGCATAAAGCTTTAGAATTAGTAATACCCATTATGTTTAATAATTTTTTTAAAAAAGTCTTAACTGAAAGGTAATTAATGCTAAAATTCACACATTTTTTATGATTAAATGGATATATAGTAACTGAATAAATTATTCAACTTGCCTGTTATTGTAGAAATTAAAATATGAAAATTCAGAAGTCAAAGTCCCTGTGATATCATTATACAATAAATATTTGGAATATTTCCATCTATCAATAATGCCATCTGTCCTATCCAATAAAAATTGAATACAACCCATATGGCTCCTTTCCCCATTGATTACTCTGATGAATGAGGTAGCAAAACCACTCATAAAACCATCATATTATATGACGCTGTCATTAAAAAAGATATGGGGAAAGGAAAAACACAAGATGATACTTAGTTTGAAACTGTCAAGTAGATTTAGTAAGGTTTTAACAACCAATATTTTGATTCTAAAAAGTATCAGCATGTTGAATAATATTGTGTCAGTCCTGTACTCTCCCAGCACCTTCAAAAAAAACTGAAGAACCAAAAATTTCTGGAAAGAGTGTAATAGCATATTATGATATGTTTCGATTAGCAATTATGCCAATAAGAATATATGCAAGTATCTTTTTTAGGCATGAGTAATTACCATGTTCGTATGCAAATAATGTGCACATTATACGTTTTTGCCTACCACTCAACCCGTGGTTATTTTCACAAGTGTGTTATTTTCACAAACATCCTATACCAATATTTTTTACTTTTGCAGACTTCAATTTCAAGTTTTTTTTCTGTCCAATGGATTTGACATTAAGTCTTCATCTTGGTGCCTGGTAACGCAGAGGTTTAGTTCCCAGCAGTAGACCTTTGCCCTTCTAAAGCAACCTGTGTCCTGCCCTTCTCTGCTCTGTAAACTATTTCTCGAATGCAGGAAGAAAGTACTTTTTCTTCCCCAGAAACAGCCCTTGCCAGGTCTGCATACTCCCTAGACTGGAGAGGCTACTTATGCAGGTGAGGTCAGAGTGTCACAGCTGTGCCCATTCCATCCTGTTGTTCTGCTGGCTTGAATACCTTGTCTGTGCTTGATGCTACGAGGCAGGTCTGAGAGTCCTGGGTGCAAAGGGGCTGCACATTCCTCTCTCAGATGAGATGGGTCCAACTGGTCACCCAGAACTCCATGGTGCTGGGGCAGTGCATACCATCACCTGCACTATTCTTCTGGCTGGCTTCATATGAGGCTGGCATCATGGGATCCTGGCTTCTGCCCATTGTGGGACCTGCTGATATAGCCCTGCATGTAGCCTTCTGCCTGTCTCTAACATGAGGTACCTGGGCATAGATTGGCTACAAGGAACTCTTAGCTCTATCAGGCCTGGCTGTGAACTGCCCCAGAGTAAATGCACAGTTTCAATTATTTATTTTCCAATTACCAGGGAACTACAAAACTTGATCCATGACTTCTTAACTGTGGCTTATACATTTATTATATAAATACAATTGAAATGAATGTTTTTGGATTATTGAATGAGGGTGAATGAGGCCCAAATTCACTTCTGGAAACGTCACAAGACCTGGGCAGTGTATGCATAGGTGCGCTATGACAGAAGTTTTTTACGTAATTTCATCATTTCCGCCAGCTCATTATGTGTGTGTGCATGCTATTTATGTGGGTGAGCTATCTGTGAAAAATATGGTAAATTAAAAACACCTTTCTTTTGCTTTATAGAAAATTATAAAATAATCATTTAACTTCTAATAGCTTGCCATCTTTAAAGAAAAAGTAGATAGATTCCTTATATGTTACATCTTACAATATTAGTTACATATTTCAACTCAGCAAAATGGTATTTTTTCCAAACTCATTTCTTTCTTAAGTTTACACTTTTACAACACCAAAAGAACAACATATAGTGATTATGTAGCAAATTACTATAAACCCACAACCTAGTGCCATCAAGTCAATTCCAACCCATAGCAACCCTATCAGACAGAGTGGAACTGCCCTATTAGGTTTCCAAGGCTGTAAATCTTTAGGAAAGCAGACTGCTACTCCCTTAGAGTGGCTAGTATATTTGAACCAACAGCCTTTTGGTTAGCAGCTGAACGCCTTAACCACTATGCCAGCAGGGCTCCAAATTATTATAAACAATTGACATCAACTAAACAGGAAAATGAAATACAACTATTTGGAATATTCAAGATTTCTGTGTGATGCAATAATTTATATTACATTTAGTTATAAGGTGACTTTGGTTGGCATGCCTAGAAATTGCCTTCATTTTACAAGATCTATAAAAGAGGCCAGCATTTATTTTGCACCCCAACCTCTCTAAAAGACATTGCACAAACTGTTTCCTTGGTGAAACTCTTTCCAAACTGGGAGCCACATCTGTGCATAAGTGTGAAGAAATACATTATGAACAAATATGTTTATTTTATTAAAACTTAAGTTTAGCTTAAATAATTTAAAATTTGATATCATCTTATTTTTAGCTTTCATTGAATACCAAATGAAGCCAGTGGGAAAAATCTGTGAAATAGCTAAAATTTAAATGTGTCAGCCACAGCAAAAATAAATTAAAACAAAGTATAAACCCAGGAAATATTTTCCCTATGAATCAGAGAAAGCAACTTTCACAAGAATTCTAGAGACCCAAGAGTTAGGGAGAGAGGAAAGATTCTCTGATATGCAAGCTTTAGTCCCTGCTGTTGTTGTTGTTGTTATGTACCATCGAGTCGGATCCAACTCATAGTGACCCCTCCTTGGGTTTCCGAGGCAGTTTCACTTGGGAAGGAGATTGCCCCATCTTCCTTCCTAGGAGTGGCCCTGCTAGTTCCAGAAAAACCACAAGTGCCATAACCAAAGCAAGAGGTAGATAGTGCTGACGGCTTGCAAACACCACCTTGTTAGCAGATGTGGCAAGGAGAAAGCTCATTCATGGAAAACAAACAAAACCAAGCAAACCAAAGCCACTGCCAACTCATTGTGTGACTTTGGTTTGTGTGACCTTGGTAAAGGAACTTATTCTCTCTATGCTTCAGTTTTCTCATCTGTAAAATTGGGAAAGTGTCATTGTGGATGCTGGTAGCGATGAAGCACAGAGGCAGAGGAGAAGGAAAAGCTTACAATTTTAAATTGTGATCGGGATGAGACTCAAGCAAAGACTTGAAGGATACCATTTGGATATTTGGAGGAAGAGCCTTCCTTCAAGGAATATCCCATCATATTCCACTGCCATTGAGTAGATTCTGACTCATAGCAACCCTATAGGACAGTGTAGGACTGCCTCACAAAGGTTTCCAAGGCTGTATATCGTTACAGAAGCAAACTGCTTCATCTTTTTCCAGAGAAGTGGCTGGTGGGTTCGAATCGCCAACCTTTTGGTTAGCAACCAAATGCTTTAAACCAGTGCACCGCCAGAGTTCTTTTGTGGAAAATAAGGTATCATCAAGTCAGGGTTTATCAAATCAGAGACAGGTAGCAAGACCTCTGTGTTCCTGTTTGATCAAAAGAAATGTTAACAAATATGAGTGCAGAAAACTTTAAGAGAAAATTCAACTTTGAGCCCCTGGTTATTAGCTGCTACTGTACCAGTGCTGGCAGTTCAAACCTACCAGCCACTCCTCAGAAGGAAGATTGGGCAATTGACTTCCTTCTAGACACCACCTCAGAAAACCAAGGAGGGGTTGCTATGAGTCAAATCAATTCGACAGCAGTGAGTTTGGTTTTTGGTTTTGGGTGCCAATGCCATATGATTTTATTGTATCTTCACAATACATTTTTATATTTGGCTGTGTGAGGCTTTCTCTTCTTCTTCCTCTCTTTCCCCTCTCCCTTCTCCTCTGCTTCTCTGCTCCTATTCTCCTTTGATCTCTTTCTTCTTTTGGTAAATATTTCCAGGCTCTTTTTGCCTTCTTTATTCTCCCATATCTAGTTCAGACTTACTCTTTTAAATTAGTTTACTTTTAAAATAAAATTGTAGATGATAAATATCTTTAAATAGTTTCCATTCAGAAACATATTGTATCTTTTCTGTATCCTGCTATAGAGATTTATGGTTTTCTTTATAGAGGTCCTAAAATTTTTCATAGTTTTAGATGCTGCCTGCTGTGCACAAGGTCTTTTTTTCCCTTATCGTTTCTAATTGGTTACTACTGATATTTAGAAGATAAGAGATATTTTGCATATGTCCTTTGTATCTAGTAATCTTACCAAACTCTCACTGCTTTTAATGGCTGTTCATGTGAGATTCATAGATTTACTGGGTAGATAATAGTATCATCTGCAAATAATAATTGTACTGCCAATGTAGCTTCAATGTCAACAAAGAATACATTCTTATAAGTTCTTTCCAGAATAATTTCCCATCATCAGCTTAATTTACTATTATTATTTTAAAATCTATTACTTTCTGATGACACACGAATATAAATAATAGTATAATCAAAATTTGAAATATTTCAGAAATCAGTTTTGATGTCTGTAAGACCTCTAAGAATTACAACCCCCAAACCTGGTCTCATGCTGAAAAACAATCTCTGTTAAATATTTTAGAAAAACGGAAAGATGAGGTCTTTTTGAAAGGTCCTTGGAGAAATAAGATAAAACTTACCCCAAGTGAACAAAATATGAGAAAGATAACCCCTCGTTCCCAGAAAGTACAGTGTGATATATGGGCAGAAATATTTCTAAACAGAGTATTTTTCAACATTTCCTAAGAGCTCTAAGCTCCTCTTAAAGAATTCTTAACTTAGTGCTTTAGGGAATTAAGATAAAGTTAGTGATGACTATAACTTTCTATTAAGCAATTTTCTTTCTCAATTGTGCACAGCCACTTACGAGGCAGAACATAACAGCTCAATCAAACCTTATTATGCCAGATTTAGTTCAAACCCCTAAGAAATGTGCTGAGAAAGACTTGATATTGCCTGAAGAAAACCTTTTTCATAAATTGCTCTTTTGCAGATGAGAAATAAAATGGAAACTGCAGATACCTTTTTCTGTGTCCTTAAGGTCTTTTGCCATTGTAGCCAGAGCAGTGGCAATGAACTTGCTGCTTGTTATGTACCAGTGAGCCACCAGGCTGTGGTGAAGTCCAGCATCTCTATGTGTAGCCTCCAGGATCTTCAGGGTCTGGCTTAAAGACACGGTAGTTTGTTTGTATCCCACCACTCACAGGCTTCATTAGTGCAAGGTATTAGTGCCATTGGGCCAGCAAGGTACAGTACTTCTCCAAAGTAAAACAGGTAAAGAAAATTAATTTCCAAGCTAAGAAAACACACATCTCCTTTCATTCAAGTTATTTATCATGTTCTTACTCAACTGGAAAAATGAAAATATTAATACCTACTTTGGTGGTTTATTCTGAGGATTAGAAATAATATGCATAAAACATTTATTATATGAAGATTAGGTTAAGAACAAGCAATCAATAAATGAGAGTCATCATTATTGTTTTGGAATGAAGACATTTTCCCCAAGAGCAACAAAAGTGACTGAGTTTATTCATGGACCAAAGGTATAGATCTGAAAAATTAACCACTATTTGTATTAACTGTATTTGTTTTACAGGGTGAAATTAATATGAGGACAAATAGCCATACCTACTGGGCCTTAAAATAACTATTTGTGTTTATATGTGATTAACATTTGTGCAGTATCATACGTCTTAATTCATTGGACACAGGTATAATGAATACATTACTTATTGCTGAGAAACCCATGAATAATTTAGGAGAAAGACCTTATTTTACAGCTATGTATCCCTCAATGGTAGTCCAGTGGGATGAGGGGGATATGGGGTTTGGGTCCTGAAAAAAAAAGAATTTCAGTTAAGTGTCTGTGAAGTTGGAAATGGATTTGCACCTTATCCATTTCAAAGACTAAAGATACAGGATTTTTGGCTTCTAACAGTTGGTAGATCACATTTTTCTGCAAATCAGCCTCTATAATTGGACATGAGTTATGAGACCTTTTTACAAAGCATCTGTTTCCTTTTTCTGTTGAGATATCTACTAGATCTTGCTCCAAAAGAGCAAGGAGGACAATAAAGGCTCTTGACTCAGATCTAATTTTCAAAAGAAGCCCTCATTTTTCCTGCCACTATTAGAAAGAGTAAACATTTGAACTGTCCAGTGAATATAACTGCAAACTAAAGACAAGTGATGAGTTAAAACAAAACAAAACAAAACAAAACCTCCTTATTCCCAGGTAAATTAAATTCCTTAATAGAGACTTTTCTGAACTTTTTTCACAACTATAATTTCCTCAATATTAAAGCTCAGTGAAAATAAATTGCAGTGCCTGGAAGACAAGGCAATCAAACCATGTGACAGTCCCATATGCAACTCCAAATCTGTCCTCGTAACTGTCTGTAGAGCTCACAAAAGAGTCACACATGTAGCTATTGGAAGAATATCTTACACAATTTGGCACACAAGTTCTAAGATTAGCAGCTGAAGAGGGGGAGGAGGAGGAGAGGAACATAATAGATTAACTGACACCCATCCACTATCTTTCTAAATTGTTTGGAATGTTAAAAATATTGTTTTGATCAATCTATATATACACTCTCAGATTTGAAGGAGAAATGCAAAGTATGTTGTGGTTGAAAGAACAAATGGTTTTAAAAAAAAAAAAAAAAACCCACTATGAAATATATGTCACTGCACAAGGGAGTCCAGCCAGCTCCCAAGTGGCATGTTAACATGATGAAAAGCAAATCTAGGAGGCTGTGAATCAAAGAGGCCTGGGTCTATTTTTAAAGAGGCCTGTGTCTCCCCACCCTGTTTGCCAAGTACAATTTTCTGGAGAAGCCCAGCCTCCAAACTAGGTAAGCTTCTAAATGTCCCAGGAGTTACCTACTCAACATTTGTCCACTTCCTTCCCTTATAAGGCCTTCGCTCTATATACATCATCCATGTTAATTACTAGACAAACAGAAGAGCTGTTCAACTAGTTCACTTCCCCCATTCTTGAACAGATTGTTTGAGACATAATATGAATACTAATTAATGACAAAATATCTGTGAGTGTTTTGAAATATGGACGAAGGCAGCACTTTTAGAAAGGCTCCCAGATAGATCTTGTGCAATAAGCCCCACTGGTCATATAAAGGGTCAGGCTACAGCTCCAAGATAGGAGAGCGAAATTGGCAGAGCTTTTGGCTCCAATTCAGTGGGAAACTGTGGAAGACTTTTTTTTTGTTTGTTTTTTTGAGGGGAAGGGTTGACTTTCTTTTAACCTTTTTCCTCTATTCAATTAGAAGTTAAAAATGAAAAGTCTCTTCACAGACAAATGGAAAGAAAAACAGTCAGAATTCTGTTAGAGGTGACCTTGAGTAGACTAAGTAGCATGCACCAACACGTTTGCCTAGGATTATGGGTTGATGCTCTGCAGTTAAAGAAATAAAAATCAGTTTGGTCTGACTCAATGCTGAGTGACTAGGGCTCTCTGATGCAAATGACAGAGGAAAAGTTTACTTAAAAGAATACGATCCCTCTCCAATTCAACTGGAGCCCTTGGGTATGAAAATGTTTAGATGCTAACCAAAAGATTGAACCTCTACATCCACCCAGAGGTACCTCGGAAGAGAGGTCTGGCAATTTACCTCCAAAATATCAGCCATTGAAAAACTCTATGGAACTCAGTTCTACTCTGACATATATGGGGTTGCCATGAGTTAGAGTCAACTGCTTTGGTCAACTCAGTTCCTTTTTTACCAAGTTTGCTTAGTCTCAGAGAAGTGTACCCAGACAGGTATTAGAAATTTGATTTTCTGTTAAAGAGCAAAGTATGTCATCAGGCTTAATTATGAACCAATTGAAATAATATTCCCTGTAATAAGAACCTTAGCCACTGCCAAACCATGTCACCTCCCCTCCTTTCCTTCTAAAATTGAATATTGCATTTTTTCCTTAAAATCTTTCCAAAACTTTTGCTCCATGTTGTCTCAGAAACTTTATTCTTTCATCATACTAGTCTTTGTATTTTCCTTTACTCTTCACTTCAAACATGAATGCTTAAATAGAGCTTTATAAATCTTTGGACTCTAATAATTACAATTTGTTCTAATGCAAATAATACAATAGGGTTATCCACAATTAAACATAACAAAAATAATTTCTATTTGTCATTAGAATATGTATTTGAATTGAATTTTAATAGTTGATGTATCAAGTACTTGACTCAAAGAAGTTAAATATACATATATTTCATGAAAACCTGATTTGGGAAAGAATTAAAGTTGCTTGAAATTTATATTTCATGTTTAACTATTTCTTATCTGTCCAAGATTCGATCCTACATTTTCCTGGAATTAGATGAGTCTTACTAAGATTGATTTAAGATTTGCCATTTTTCAAACCATCTTGGGGGCAGGAAAAATTAACAAGTATTTATATTCCAAAGTTTTTCTTTGCATTCAACCAAATCTAGAGGGGAAAAAGAAAAGAAAAGATGGCAACTAATGTGTAGTTATCAAATGATATCTCATTTGGTTAACAGTATTGCCTAAAATGACAGCAAATCAAGTATATAAGTAATGAAGGAAGAACCACAATAAAGATAATTCACTGTGGATATGAATTTGTTTCACCACACACTTTTGCTTGTTTACATTTATTTGTATTTCTATTTGTACATATTGATCTTTCCTGTTTTCTCCACTAGACTATATTGCTAATGCTTTCTTTCCTTTACCCCCTTCTTTCTTTTGTTAGAAAATCTTGTCAGTTCCTTCTTCAAAATATATCCAGAATCCTGTTGTAACCACAGGAAGGAGGTAGGAGGAGGGCTGTTACATTGTGGGGATTGCAATCAATGTCACAAAACAAAATGTCAAACTCACCAGCCACTCATCGGAAGGAAGATTGGGCAATCTACTTCTGTAGTGATACCACCTCAGAAACCCAAGGAAAGTTTGGTATGAGTTGGACCCAACTCCACAGAAGTGAGTTTGGTTTTGGTTTTGGTTTTGGTTTTTACTGGCATGTAAAAAGGAGCTCTGCTTGCATAGTGGTTAGAGCATTCAGCTACTAACCAAAAGGTAAGCAGTTTGAACTCATTAGCCACTCTGCAGGAGAAAGAGGTGGCAGTCTGCTTCTGTAAAGCATAGCCTTGGAAACCCCATGGGGCAGTTCTACTCTGTCCTATATGGGTGCTATGAATCAGAATCGACTTAATGGCAGTGGGAACAGGAACGGAACTGGCATGTAAGTTCTATGAAGGCAGAATAGAGCCTGACATAAAGTGAGTACTTAGTATTTTCTAAAAGAACCTATTTTCAAAGCAATGCTAAGGATGATAAAAGAGGGATTCTGAAGTATTTGGCAAATAAATACTAAAAGTCATGGGAAACTGTGAAATGGAAAAAAAAGGGTAAGAAATATCCTTCAACTTCCAATTTATGTAGTCTTTTATTTAAAATCAACCAAAATATTAAAAAAAAAAATGGGTAATGCATGCTGTTATGCTTTGTTTTAGATATAAGCACTGAGCTAGAGAGAATAGGTAACAACTAGATAAGGCAACTCTAGCTGTTATTATAGAATAAAGTGATTGAGAAAGGTTAGAAATACTAATCTAATAGTGACATACAACAGGGGATTGTTCTGGGAATGCTAACAACAGGAAAATGTGAAAAGTCCATACCTTTAAGATTGCATGAAGTATGAACTGGGATCATTCCAAGGATATTTGAATAAGAGTTTGACTTGGCATTAATGGCTGAATCACAGAATTTTATTTTAAGTAAGAGTGTAAATCAGTGTTGCATTGTTATTTAAGGATGAGTGAAAATGAGTTTGGGGAAATCAACACCTACGGTATCCTGGTGGTGCAATGGTTAAGTGCTCAGCTGCTAACTGAAATGTCAGTAGTTGTAACCCACCAGCCATTCCATGGTAGAAAAGACCTAGTGACCAAATTATAGCCTAGAAAACCCTATGGAACAATTCTGTTCCGTCATATAGGGTTGCCATGAATCAGAATCAACTCGAGACCACACAATAACATTCTTAACACCTAACATAGAGCCTAAGCTAAGAGCACATAGCAGACACTCAATGAATGCTTATTAATGAGTAGATGACGCCCCAGGTCAACATACTTTCAGTGTGGTGAATTTACTTCATCATTCTTCTACCTCTGCCTGACGAGAGTCTCTGACAGAACCATAATATGGGGTATAAAAGCAATAAAACCTGTGCTTTACCTGCCTGTCTTGTGCATAAGTAAAAGAAATAAAACCATGAGAGTGTCTAGTTCTTTTAAAAAATTATCATTAAATAAAATAAGCACATTTTTTTGTCTAATTAATCTAATCAGAATGTGTCTAAGATCAGGTGGGAGAAGAGGAAGAGCACCCCTTCCCTTTAACTTTAGGACTTTTCACCCATGGATGTGGTGATGAGCAGAAGAGACAAAGGGTTGATGCACACCAGAGAATTTGTTCCCAGAGATCTCTTCAATTATGAATTAACCTCCTCACAACTCTGATGCTTTAGTCACCTCATCTGCATACAAAAGCCAGACAATGAGAACAGGAGGCAGAAGAAGAATGGATGCATTTGAATTGTGGTGTTGGTGACGCATACTGAATATACTATGGACTGCCAGAAGAATGAACAAATCAGACTTAGAAGAAATATAACCAGGATGCTCCTTAGAAGTGAGGATGGCAAGTCTTTGCTTCATTTACTTAAGACGTGTCATCAGGAAAGACCAATCTCTAGAAAAGGACATTATGTTTGGTAAAATAAAGGGTGAGGGAAAATTAGAGAAACCCTCAATGAGACAGATTGACACAACAGCCACAACAATGGAAAGAAACATCAAAGATTTTGAAGATGGTGCAGGATCCGGCAACATCTTGCCTTGTTATGTATAAGATTGCCATGAGTCTGAGCTACCTTGATGGCAACTAACAACAACAACAACTCTAATGCAATGTAACTAGGAAAGTATCATAGAGCTTGGTGTTGAAACAGGAAAACTCTGTGAATTAGTTTTTTACTGGAAAACTTTTTTTTTTTTTTT
>NW_006921655.1:8990017-9001033 GCF_000298275.1 Orycteropus afer afer | reverse complement strand
GGCTATTGTAAATAGTGCTGCGATGAACATCGGCGTGCATATATCTGTTCTTGTTATGGCTCTCACTTCTTTAGGGTATATACCTAGTAATGTGTGAATTAGTTTTTAAATGATCATCACAGCAGATAATATAGTGATTCACCAAAGAGATGAATGTCATTTATGGCTCATTTGAGAAACCCAGCAATAGCTTGCTCTGCACAGGATACTTTCTGTGCCACTTGGTCCACTTAGTAGATATCATCAATGTCAAGAGACTTCCACACAAACTTAGGTATTTTGATATGTTAATAGACAACTTGCCTGGGGTCTTAAAAGCTTGTGAACAGCCATCTAAGATGCAAATATTGGTCTCTCCCCATCCATAGCAAAGAAGAGTGAAGAAAATCAAAGACTCAAGGAAACAATTAGCCCAAAGGACTAATGGGCCACACAAGACTCAGCCTCCACTACCCTGAGACTAGAGGAGCTAGGTAGTGCCTGGCTGCCACTACCAGCCACTCTAATCAGGATTACAGAGGAGGGTCCTGGGCAGAGTGGGAGAGAAATGTGGAAGAAAACACAAAATCATAAAAAAGACTAGTCTGATAGAGGTGGAACCCCTGAGACTATGGCCCTCAGATATTCTTCTGACCTGGAAATGAACCCACCCCCAGGTTCAGCCAAACAATAAAGCTTTCAACCAAATAATAAACCAAAAACCCACTGTCTTCAAGTTGATTCTGAGTCAGAGTGACCCCTATAGGACAAAGGAGACTTTCCCATAGGGTTTCCAAAGCTATACATATTTATGGAAGCAGACTGCCACATCTTTCTCCCAGAGAACAGCTGGTCAGTTCAAACTGCCTATATTTCAGTTAGCAGCCATGTTCTTTAACCCCTGCACCACAATAACATCCATGAGGAACATACTCCTCAGAACGAGTCAACCATGTGAGATCAAAAGGACAGCATTTACTGAATAATGGAAGGGAGGAGGGGAAGGAAATAAGAATGAATGAAAACCGGGAACCTTGGGAGGAAGTGGGAAGAATGCTGTTACACTGAGGGGACTGCAACTCATATAACAAAACAAAATGTGTATAAATTGTTGTATGGAAAATTAACTTGCTCTGTAAAACCACAATAAAATTTAAACAGAAAAAAGAGGCACCTCATAAGACAGGCCTAATGATCTGTTCTGAAAGATCATAATCTTGAAAACCCCATGGAGCAGTCCTATTCTGCACACATGGGGTCACTATGAGTCAAAATCAAGTAAGTGGCAACTAACAATGAGTACACCACCTTTAAACTGACCCTAAATTCGTATGGTCATCTAGGTCTCATAGTAACATATGACTCTTTTGGATGTACTAAAACACCAGAGTATACAGAGTCAGACAAAGATAAAGCAGCACATATCACCCAAACTATTTATTTGCCAAAAAAAAAAACTTTTATTAATAACAAAATAGCTATCGAGCCACTTACTGTGGTAAAGATTTTACCTGAATAATCTCATTTGATTCTTACAACACTATTGGTAGGTACTATTATTCTATCTATTTTAAAGATAAAAACCAAAATCCAAACTCACTGCCATCGAGTCAATTCTGACTCAGTGATCCTCATTGTGTTTCTGAGGTGGTTTGAACGACCAACCTCTGCTTAGCAGTCAAATGCATTAGGCACCATGCCATCAAACCACAAACCAAACTCTCTGCTGTCGAATCAATTCCTACTTATAGAGATCCCCCTTGGGTTTCCAAGGCAGTATCTTTATGGAAGTAGATTGCCAGTCTTCCTTCTGAAGAGTGGCTAGTGGATTTGAAGCACCAACCTTCTGGTTAGCAGTCAAATGCCTTAGGCACTGCGTCATCAGAGCTCCTTATTTTAGAGATAAGTACACTGAAATTTGGAAATGTCAGCTAATTCACTCAAGGTTACTAAGGCAGACCAGGAAACTAAGAGTAGGGTTGTAGGATGTCACAACCCATGTAGTCTTAACTACAAAGTCATATTACCTTTCATTCTTACTGTCACTTTTCTCATCTTTGGCTCTACCGCCTATCTTCCTTCCTCAACAGCATATGAAGCATTCTTATACAACCTTTAGTGAAGTTTCAGAACTATGTTAAATAGATTATCCAAAGTTCTAACTTACTGCTACCGAATCATTTCTGACTCACAGCGACCCTCATTGGGTTTCCAAGGTTGTACATCTTTATGAAGAAGACTGCCTCATCTTTCTTCCATGGAGCAGCTGGTGGGTTCAAACCATTGACCTTTTGGTTAACAGCCAAATGCCTTAACCATGACCCAACCAGAGCTCATTCCTAAATTCTAAAGAAGGCTACAAACTAGAGTTCAATTAGTGTGGTAACCAGAACTTGGGCTTGAGAGCTAGTGAAACCTGGGCTGTGTGCCTTTGTACCCTGTGAACCAGAATTTCTCATCTTTAAAATGACAATTATGATATCTTTATTACATGGTTCTCAAGAGGACTACAGTACAGGGTAGATAATATATAAATAGTGCGTTTTAATCTATGAGGGCAGTGGTGGATCAGTGTAGAATTTTCACCTTAGATGTCAGAGACCTGGGTTTGGTTTGCACCCAACGCACCTCGTATGCAACCATCACCTGTCTGCAGGTGGAAGCTTGTGTGTTGCTATGATGGTGAGCAGGTTTCATGGGAACTTTGGACTAAAACAGACTAGGAAGAAAAGACCTGGCAATATTATTTCCCCAAAATCAGCCATGGATTACGACCATCTGCTCTGTGCCAGATCATGGGGATGGCACAGGACTGGGCAGAGTTTTGTTCTATTGTGTATGGGGTCACCATGAGTCTTGAGGGCTGACTTGATGACAACCAACAGCAACATGTTTCAATCTAATGTTGAATCGTCAAGAGATTACATGCTTTCACTTTAAACAAAGTGAATGTTTTTATTGTATATAAATTAGACCTCTATATTGAGTTGGTAGCTTAATTACTCAAGAATTTTGGTGGTAATTCTTTTTCATTCAACCCTGACTTTCACAATGTATTCATATTCTATACTATTGGTATATAACTTATTGTATCTAATCATATTCTGAGAAAGTACTAATTAATAATTTAATACTAGTGAAAAGATTGATTTAGTGGGAGCACTGGTGGCATAGTGCCTAAGGTATTTGACTGCTAACCAGAAGGCTGGCAATTCAAACCCACCAGCCACTCCTTGGAAGGAAGATTGGGCAATCTACTTCAATAGAGATACTAAAAACTGAAACTGACTACTGTTGAGTAGGGGTCCAACTCCTAGTGACCCCTTCTTGAGTTTCTAAGGCGGCATCACTACGGAAGTAGATTGCCCAACCTTCCTTTTGTCCTCGGAAACTGAAGGAGTGGTCACTATGAGTTGAACTGACTTGACCTCAGTGAGTTGTTTTTTTTTTTTTAATCTTAACAAATCATCTTCTGTCAAGGCTTACATTTACATGATACATAAGGCCAATTATGGTCATTCATTTCTTTATTCAGTAGATTATTACTGACTATGTATATGTTCTAAAGAGCTCTAGTAGCACAGTGACTAAGACATCTGACTGCTAACCAGAAGGTTGGTGCTTCAAACCCACCAGCCACTCTGTGGAAGCAAGACTGGGCAATCTACTTCCACCTTGGAAACCCCAGGGGGTTGCTATGAGTTGGAATGACTCTTCAGGCAGTGGGTTTGGTTTTTTTGTATGTATATGTTCTAGGCACTTGACTATTTGGTGGGAATACAATGTTGTTGTGTTGTTATGTGCTGTCCATAGTGACCCCTCCTTGGGTTTCCGAGGCAGTATCACTACAGAAGTAGATTGCTCAACCTTTCTTCTGAGGACTGGCTGGTGGGTTTGAACCACCAGCCTTCTGGTTAGCAGTCAAGTGCCTTAGGCACTATATGAACATGTATTGTCCCTATCCTGAAGGAGTCATAGGTTAGTCTATGCCTACAGAGAGCCAGTGAATCATTTGAGAGATAAGTAAGAAGACAACAGTTCAATTAAGTGACAAGTTGCTGAAATGGCCAGGCTGGTAGTTGGGGTGGAGGACATTTATATTTATTGATATTCAGCAAGTAAAACTGACACTTGAAGTGATGCATATGTAGGAAAGGCAGAATATAAAGGAAGACGTGGCTGACTCTTGCCAAGGTTTTCTAGTTTGATCTGGAGGCTCAACTTGTACTAAGCGAAGTATTTTCTTTTAAAATCTAAGTTATAGAATCATCAGTGATATTTGAATCAATCATGGAAAATTTAATGGATAATGATGTTAAATTAAAGTAGAAGAGGATAAGTAGGAAAAGTAAATTAAAATTAAATGTTAAAAATGTAACTAGTTACATCAGCACCATACAAATTATGTGTAAAGCTTTATGATAATAAAAATCTTTGGGTGGATAGGTAGAAAATTAAGATTACCAGTTTATAGATAACCTTTGAATTTTCATTTCCTTTTTGTTCTATAGAAAATATCCAATATTCTATGTCAGCAGTAATGTATTTAAAAAGCATACCAATGACCTCATTAAGGGTAGACTCAAATGTGGTTTTAAACCTCAACTTTGAGACTGGTACCCCAGAGGCATTTCAGCACCTGTGTCCCCAACTTGTTCCAACTTGCTGCAATTACTGCAAAGTCACTTTAGCATCAGGAGAAATGTCTGTATTGCAAAGGGATATAGTCACTGGATCAGTCTGCTTTTTAAAAAGCCATTTAGAGTTTTAAGTGCAAGCTGCTTGCTGAACAGAAATCCTCAGACACAATCAACCATAGGATTTCAACCTGACCTCAAGTATTTCACAAAGAAATGATATATCATTTGTCCAGAGAATGAAACACCTGTTTCTAAAAGTGATTTAAGTCAATAAGTAATAAACAAAGTCTTTGTTATGAATGCATTCTGATGTCTGAATGACTGCTTCCCTTTGGAGGACAAAGTGCACAAAAGATTCAGTGACCTTCTGACTTGACAGTCAAATAACTACCATTATGTTCAGTCAATGTAAGTAAGCATGGCTGACAATGGGCTAATTGGCTGCCTCTGGTCAGTCAAGTGTACCTTTGACCTTAATGAGAACCTAATCAATTAATACTTAAGGCAATAAAGACCTATTGCTGATTAAGTTAGACAGAAATGATCTTTTTCCTAACAGGATTAAAGCTGTAAAGTGGCAAACTTTTAATCTAATATATGATAATCCCTTTTTCATAGAACTCTCTTATTTAGTTAGCTAATGAGGTGAAATGGAACTATGAATTGTGAAATCTTTGTTTCAACTTTCTATATTTAAAAGCTTAGAAAACAAACAAACAACTAATTCAAAACCAAAATGAGAACCTCTAATCTGCTTTTGAATTGTATGTTAATCAACAGAACAGGATATGATCATTGAGTTGGAAAAAAAAATATATGTTTTCTTAAAACTGAAAGAGTCCCTATTAAAATTCTACAGAAAATAATGAAATACAATAACATTGTTTTAAATTTGTGTCTTTTTTTTTTTTTTGCAACCATTAACATGATAGTAGCTAATATTCCAAGAGCATAATATTTCCTTTTTAATTAAAAATCAGATGTTACTATTGGTTTTCATGAAGATAGGGAAAATGCTCTGGAAAGAAAAAGTTATTTTCTTTATAACATAGCAGAAATTGTCACTTGAAGTCACAAAGTGGAGTCTTCTCTTTTGTAACTTGCCCGATACAAAGCAGCATCTTTTATGTGTTCTGTAGACACATAGTCTCTATGAATAGTCTCTATGCTGAAATGCAGTCATAGTTTGTACTTTTTGCTAACAATGTATATCTCACTTGATGAAGGAAGAAGTTTATCGTTTTAGGTTAAATATTTATCATTTGGACACCATGACTGAAAATTTAAATTTCTCTCTTTTGATTCCTCTCTACCACTAAGTTTTCCTGTTTAAAGGTTTGCAACTCATTTGGCTCAGATGATACATTTGAATATGTATTTTTTTTTAATATAGGAGAGGATATATTGTTCCCTTAAAAATACTTTAGAAACAACAGCTGTGTATCTTCTACAACTTTTATGAGGCTTTTAATACAGATACATATGCAAATGTCATACTATTTTTAACATACAATTCTAACACAGTATGATGACTGAAAACAGAGGAAACAAGCCCCATGTATTTAGATTTATAATGAGAAATATGCACTGTTCCAAACTGGAGTTATTGTTATGTTGTAGTGAGTAACGAAAAACTATGATTTTGGATGGTCCATAAAACAGTGCTAAAATATAACAAGAACACTGACCAAGTCCAGGGCAGTAGTTGTTCAGATTCTACTACCATGTCACAAGTTTAAAAAAGTACCAAGCACTACTAACATTCCTTGGTTGATGAAACAACACACAGCTAATATATAGTATTTCTGAAAGAATAAAGCAATTTTATCTAGACTCTGGGCTCTGAAGATAGCACAGATTGGTCATAATGTAGATTAGTAATTCAGGTAGTTAAATCAAGTTATATATTTTGTGCAGAATCATATGAGAAATCCATAATGGAGTCAGAATTAAATCCCACAGACTCATTTAGACTTTACTGTACTAAACTTTCTCTTATTATTACCCACAATGAGTTCTTTCTCATATTTCTTATGAAATATTTCAATCAGAGAGAAAAGTAGAAAGAATTTTGTAATGAACATCCATAATACCACCACCATTAACATTTTACTATACTTTCTATATCATATATCTTTCATCTACCACAAAGATTTATTTATTCATATTTTATATTTTGGCTATTTTGACTTACTTTTAAAGTACTTTTGTTTTGGAATAACTTAAATGTACAGAAGAGTTGCAAAGATAATACACATTTCCTGTAAATCTTCCACCCCGTTTTTCCCAATGCTAACATCTTAAATTACAATGGTACATTTTTCAAAACTAAGATAACAACAGGAGCTCTGGTGGTGTAGTGCTAAGGCACTTGACTGCTAACCAGAAGGCTGGCAGTTCAAACCCACCAGCCACTCCTCCGAAGGAAGGTTAGGCAATCTACTTCCATAGTGATACTGTCTGAGAAACTTAAGGAGGGGTCACTAGGAGTCAGATCCGACTCAACCACACATAACAACAACTAGATAACAATGTTGATACATTGTTAGTAACAAAACCCCAAATTTTATTCAGCTTTTACCAGACTTTCCACTAATGTCTCCCTGTTATTCCAGGATTCTATGCTGTACTCAGTTACCACGTCTCCTTAGTCTTCCCTGGTCTGTGACACTTTCTCAATCTTTCCCTGTTTTCCATGGCCTTGGGAGCTCTGGTGGCATAGTGCCTAAGGCACTTGACTGCTAACCAGAAAGCTGGCAGTTCATACCCACCAGCCACTCCTCGAAAGGAAGGCTGGGCAATCTACTTCCACAGTGTTATCGCCTCAGAAACCTAAGAAATGGTCACTATGAGTCGGATCCGATTCCACGGCAGTGCATTTGGTTTTTGGTTTTTGACAGTTTGGAGGAGCATTAGTCAGGCATTTTGTAAAATATCCCTCAATTTGGGTTTATCTGATATTTTCTCAGAATTTGATTGGGGTTTATGGGTTTTGGGGATGAATACCACAGGTGTGAAGTGTCCTCATCACATCATATTCAGGACTACATGCAACAAACATGACTTATCACTGGTGATGTTGACCTTGACCATTTGACTGAATTGACCATGTTTCTTAAAAGTAATGATACTATTCCTTCCTTTCCACCTTCTATCCTTTAGAAAGAAGTCATCAATCCAGGTGATGTATGAGGGGAGAGGATTATTTATGGCAGTATACACTCATGTACATTGATTTTGTTTTTGGATTTTGTTGCTAAAATTGTTTCAGCTTTAGTCATACAGAGCATTTTTTCGAGGTGGCTCCCTTGTCAACTCAGTAGAGCTTCATTCTATTATTATTATTATTATTTAGCATTTTTTTTACTTTCAGACACTGCAAAATACTACTAGTCTCATCTTGTATTCTCCTTCCCTAGACATAGAATCTGGACTCCAGGTGTGCTCACGGCCACGGAGGTGTTACCACAATATGTTTTTTTTTTTTTTAACTTAAAATTTAAGACAAAGCTGTACAATTGGAAAATCCAACATTTCTTAAATCTAAGTCCTTGAAAGAAGTTAAAGATTAAAACTGTCTTGAATTGTTCTGTTTTATTTAATATCTCAGAAAAGTCATCCTATTTTCAATGATAATTTTGTTTGGGACTTTGGCCGACACTATTTGGGCTCTTATTAAAAAAATAATTTGTTAAAAAAAATACAAAGAATAGCTGTAAATGATCATGTAACTATTCCATTTTATGCAGTCTGGATCAGACATGTTAAAGAAGTGTAGTGATAGCTGTTTTGTTTTTTAACCAAAACACTATGGTCTCTTTGTATATTTCTTTGTATTGGTCTCCCTCTTTTTATTTCTGAATACCTTTCTTCAGTCTTCACATCCATATGATAACCAAAATAACTTATTCACTAATTAGCTGATATTTGGAGTTGTGATGGAGGAAAATATTTGAAATTAATTTATCTACTTAAAGTTTTCAGGACCACATTTATCATGCAACTTCATCTCCAAATTTGTTTGAGGGAAAAATCTGTGTGTTTGAATTCCTGGGGGATTGGGGGTGGGGTGGGGAAGGAGAGGTAATGTTTTATTTTGTTTTCCACCCAGAGCCTTAGCCACAGATAAGCATTTTGGTTACCAGGATTAGCAAATAATTTGCATCGTTTCAGCTTCAGTTTACAAAATTTCCTTTCTATTTATTCATCTAGAAATTTCTTTTGCTTATTTATTTTTTTTTTTAAATAAAAACCTCCACATTTCTACATGTATGTTTCTAAGGTGCTCCTGACCCAAGCCATGGTATTTTCAATTGCCTCACATGCATGAGAAAGCTGGGCAATGAATAAGAAGTCCAGAGGAGAACTGATGCATTTGAATTATGGTGTTGGTAAAAAATATAGAATATCCCATGGACTGCCAGAAGTATGAAGAGATCTGACTTGGAAGAAGTGTAGCCAGAATGTTCCTTTGAAGCAAGGATGGTACAACTTCTTCTTACATACTTTGGACATTGTATTAGAGCTCAAATTCTAAAGTACTGGGGGTTGTGGAAGGCTGTGGTCCACAGTGAGAGCCTTGATTCCATTTTGAGGTTTGACATAAGTTTCAGATACCATTTGGGTTCTTTCTGACCTTTAATACAGTATTGTGGCTATGCACAGACAAGTTCCAGGACAGACCTATGGAGGGGCAGTTGCCTTCAGGAAAAGTATGGTTGAAAGTAGATTATACTCACACAAAGAACTAGGGAACTTGCTTGAGAGTGGCTTTTTCTAATTTAAATTAAGCTTAGGGTCTTGGTATTATTTGATAGCTATCTTGGGTCTAAGACTCAGGCTGCATGGTCTTGAGTCACAGTCTATCCGGACCACCACCTATCCAGGTAATCAAGGACCAGAACCAATCCTGTAACCCTTTCCTATCTTCAAATCTCAATCATGGTCTTTTCCTTATTTCTATAATCCCACCTGCCACAATGATGAATCTATCTACCTCCAACCATGATTCTGTGATGGTTTAAAATCATTTATAATTAGCCACATGGCCATGAGTCAGTGGACTCTATTCAGCTTTCTCATGCTGATGGTTTCCCTCATCTAGGAGGATTGTCTTTGTTCTGTCCAAAGCTTAATAAAAGTGTCTCTGTTGAACCTGTTTGAATCTAGGGTCTCTTTTCCCCAAACACAACATGTTATCAGTAGAGAAGGGTCTCTAGAGAAGCACATCATGCTTGGTCAAGCAGAAGGTCAGTGAAAATAAGGAAGCTCCTCACTTTGTTGGCTGCTGCCTGCTATTTTTGATACAGCCAATTGCTTCGTAGAGACTATTTGCCATTCTTTCCTTGTAAGTCCAGACAGAAATGATCAAGCTTGTTCACTTTTCTAGCCAGGGCTCCAGGTGACTTTTGAAACAATAAAGGACTGATGTTCGCAAAGAAAGTTACTGACATCTTTTTTTTTTTTGCCCCAAATTCTATCCCTCCAATTCGAGGATCTAATTGTGAGAATATCAGTAATTGCTTTTTTAAAACAAGTTCCTTCACATTTTATTCTTTGAATACATTACTCTGAAGAAAAGGAATATTCTTTACAGGTGAAGATTCCTATCATCTTATTTCAATTTGGATTACATTTTTCTGTATTTAGATAATGCATTTTGATTCTTCCCTGGTTATAACATTTTTGGTTTTACTTCTTTTAATTTTGATAAATCTATGGAAAAAAAAAAGTTGTGAATCTACCCTGATGTTGCTTATTTCTCTATTTGCCCCCTTCTTTTTAAAGGCATATATCCTTGGGAAAGTCATTTTACTTTTTTGGGTTACAGTTTGTAAAATGAGAGTGGAGGCCACATGATTTATGGCTTCTCTTCCATTTCCATAACAAAATGTGCATTAAAGTACATGCATTGTCACATCAACATGCAGTGAGCATTAACAGCAAACCTAGACTTGCTCACATGCAGATTCACTTACAACAGTTTGCAGTATCTCTATTTGCAATTTCAAGTTCCCTTGCCTCAAAATTGGCCTTAGATATGTGCAAAGACAGTTCATCTGCACTAACAGGAGGAAGGCAGATGTAGATAGAATATTAAATATGGAGTGGGAGGGTATAGAAATTTTCCTCTGATTGCTTCCATTATCTCAGTGAATTAAGGTCATTTTCAGAGAGTCAAGAATGGGGAAGAAGTGTTGGAGGTCTGGGATGAGAGGGGAACTTGTGAAATAGTTATTAAGGAGTGTCAGAAAATAAATAGGTTAGAAAATATAGTAAGATTGCTGGGTTAGCAGTAAGTCCTCAATTAAGGTAAATGCTCACAAATTTAAAGAGAGACCAGTCAGTATGGAAGGAGCTCTGGTGGCATAGTGCCTAATGCATTTGACTGCTAACC
>NW_006921655.1:8961251-8989881 GCF_000298275.1 Orycteropus afer afer | reverse complement strand
GAGCTTGGTTTTTAGTTTGAGTCAGTATGACTAAAGAATTGTTGTTCTTTAGTCATGGTGGGCTGTCCAGGTGCAGGTGAGGAGCAGGCACATCAAAAAAACCAAAGTCACTGCTGTTGAGTTGGTCCCGACTCATAGAGACCCCTCCTTGGGTTTCCGAGGCAGTATCACAACAGAAGTAGATTGCCCAATCTTCCTTCTGAGGAGTGGCTGGTGAGTTTGAACCGTCAGTCTTCTGGTTAGCAGTGACGTACCTTAGGCACTGTGTCATTTAACTGGGGTTAGGGTTTTGTCAAGTGAGTGTAATGGAGGGAGGGAAAGAGGAAGAAGGAAGGCGAGAATAAATGCATGGAGCACTCATAACAGTAGACCTTGGGATCTAGGGAAAAGAAAAAAGGAGGAGAATAGAGGCTAAGAGGCATGAGGAGATGGTAGCATTAATAACGTTAGGTCCTGGTGAAATCAGGGGACCTCAGGAAGCAAACTGGAAAAATAAGAGGCGCCAGTCAGAGAGTGAGGTGCTTGAAATAAATTGCCAAGGAGTTTCTGTTATGGGTAATGACAAGATTCAGTGTATGACAATGAGATCTGATGTCTGAGGGTAGAGAAAAGTAGGTTTGGGAAGGACTGCCTACCTTGGAAAGACATTGTAATCATCAAGAATTGACAGAGAACCTAGAGATAAAATATTCAAGGATTGAAGGGTAGTAATGCAGGAGTTTGGAGATGATTGAAATAAGAGCTTCTGCAACACTTTTTCTTCTATCAGATTTGCAAAGGTTGATAGATTCCAGTACTGGCCAAGTGTAGGAATATGGTATACATTATCATAGGGGCATCTGGCAATAGTTATCTTCATTCTCATACTCTTTCACTCAGCATTACATTATGAAGATAAATACATGCACGAAAATGCAGAGATATTTGTATAAGAATACTTGTCTGTGGAAATATTTACAATTGCAAAGAACTTGAAATAATGTAGATATTTACCAATAGACAATTGATGAAGTAAATCATTTTATGTACAGTTATCAATAAAATATCATGCAGAGATGAAAAAGAATGAAGGGAAGTTACATGTACAGGCATGGGACAATATCCATGGTATCTTATTAAGTGGGGGGGAAAAAGGTATAAAATGGTATGTACAAGATAGTTTTTTGTTAAAAGAGATAAAAATCCTAGATATTATAAGCCTGCACAAGTTCTAAAGTAAGAAAAAAGTAAAGATATTCTAAAACAAAATACAAAAAAGGTAAAGAAATTAGTAATGTACAGAACAAACTATCAAAACTTTGTCAAGCCTTTGTAGAATGCTCCAGTGGCTTAAAGAGCTCTAGTCCCTGCCCTGAGAATGGAGTTGGAGAATGAAAACAACAGAAACTTGAAGTTCATCTCCAGCTCATATCCATGCACCTGGCAGACTGAACACTAATTGCCCTCAAAGTCATACACGGAGGCCTCATGAATGGGCCCTGGCCTTGTGTCCTCTCTGACTGCACCTCCCTCTCCCCTCATCACATACCATGCTAGATTTTTTTCTCAGTTCTTCTAACATGCTGAGTTTATTCCTATATTTTGCATTTGAGCTTACTATATCCATTGCCTTAAATGTTCTTATAGATCTTAGCATGCCTGGCTTCAACCAAGTCTCAGCTCAAGTGTTACCTCTTCAGATAAACACTCTGCTTTTCTGACTTCAAGTCATTCTGTTCTACTTTCTTCATAGTATTTATCACTCTCTAAAAATATTTTGTTTGCCTATTTGTTATTGTCTGTAACCTCCCTTCTGACAGCAGGTAGCTAGTATGTTTTGTTTACCACAGTGACTCTAATATCTGGTATATATAAAACTCACTGCCATTGAGTCATTTCCAACTCATAGTTACCCTTGCTGGATTTCCGAGGCTGTAAATCTTTACGGAAGTAGATTGCCCCATCTTCCTTCTGTGGGGCGACTGGTGGGTTTAGAACCACTGACCTCTTAGCAGTTGAATGCCTTATCCTTTACACCACCAGAGCTCCTATAAAACAACAACAACAAAAAAAAAACCAAACTCACTGCCATGGAGTAGGATCTGACTCATAGCGACCCCTCCTTGGGTTTCTGAGGTAGTATCTCTATGGAAGTAGATTGCCCCATCTTCCTTCCGAGGAGTGGCTGGTGGGCTTGAACCGCCAGCCTTCTGGTTAGCTGTCAAATGCCTTAGGCACTACACCACCAGACCTCCTATTCTAGTATATTTGTTGTTGTTGTTGTTGTTATGTTTGCCATCGAGTCAGATCTGACTCATAGCGACCCCTCCTTGGGTTTCCGAGGCGGTATCACTACGGAAGTAGATTGCACAACCTTCCTTCTGAGAAGTGGCTGGTAGGTTACATATTAGGTTCTTAATATTTACTGAATGAAGGAATGGTAACTCTTCCAGCTTGCCCTAAATTAGAGCTATAGGAAATCCTTGAGACATCAAATGAAAAAGCCATGTTTAATGGTAAACCTCTGTTAAGTGGTGTATAAGGTTTCTTTGTAGGGATGAAGTGATGGTGGTGGAGATATATCCCCTATTTCACATGCCATAGTCTCACTTCTGGGAATTGCTTGTCTCTCCTTCCAGTCAAAACCAATTATGTTAACTCATTTCGTTCACAACTTGGCTCAAACAAGTTGCCTCCTCTATATGCTAAAATTAGTTAGGTTCAGAATACAGTGTTAAGCCAAATTTACAAGAACAAGAGAAAGGTGATTATTTATTAATTTCTTTCCTAACATGCACTTTCCTCTTCTTCTAATTTTATCTTGAATGCTCAAACCTTGACATTTGAATGATATTGACACCACTCTTGACTTAAGCCAGTGTGGTAGTTCAGTTTGTGTGTCTACTTGGCTGGGCCTGGTTGAATGGCTGGGCAGCTGCATGTAGTATTCCCCATGATGAGACAGGTAATCAACTGGTGGAATCTACTGTGAGCAGCTGAGTAGCTGCCTTAGGGAAGGTGGTCTGTTTCCTGTATATAGGCAGAAGCCTTGGGGAATGGTCTCTAGCTTCTGGCACGCTTGGACGCTGCATGTAGCCATGTCCTTGTTCAGCAGCCTGCCATGCTCTGCTGACCTTGTGACTTACAATGGTCTTGAATTAATGGCCTGTCGTGTGGTTTGGTAATGTCGGGACTGTGCCATTTTATTTGTCAACCTTGGGCTTGTTAACCTCAGCAGCCAATGGCTGCCTGAGTGAAAAGATTCCTCTAGCTTCAGTGGGCCGGGAGCAAGAGGCAGAGCTGAAGCCCAAGGTCAGTGGGCTTTCACACAGCCCCTAGAGCCTGGCACTTTGAACTTGGACTTGTTGTTGTTGTTATGTGCCGTCGAGTCAGCCCCAACTCATTGCAACCCCTCCTTGGGTTTTCGATGCGGTATCACTATGGAAGTAGATTGCTGAACCTTCCTTCCAAGGAGTGGCTGGTGGGTTTGAACTGCCACTCTTCTGGTTAGCAGTCAAGTGCCTTAGGCACTATGCTACCAGAGCTCCTGAATTTGGACTTAAAGCCTCCAAATTGTAACAGAATAAACTCCTGTTTGTTAAGGCCATCCCATTTATGGTATATTCTTGTCAGAGTGGCACTAGGTAACCAGGACAGAAATTCAGGGATGAGAATAACAGGTGTAAGCCAATCAACATAATTTATTTCTATGACTTTATCAATTGGAATAAGATTGGGAATGCGATCTAAACTAGCTCAATTTAAATAATCTAGTATTTTTTGCTGGGAAAATTGAGACAGAGACCCCTCTTTTCTACTTGTGGTTGGTGGTATATGAAGCTTGGGGCTGATGTGGTGGTGAAGGGAGACATTGGAGCTGCTGGGAGGTCACATCAGGATGCAGTAAGCCCAAAGGAGGAAGAGCCGAGAAGTAGAACCTGATGATGTCACAAGAATACTGCATAAAGCTACATCTGAAGGGCACGAGATCTGTTAAATTTCTGTATTCTGTACCCTGAAACCAAAATATTCTTACATAAAAACAAGGAAAATAAATCTTAAGTGAAGCTCTACTTCCATCCTTGGCATATGGAGAAAGCCTGTGGCAGCCAGTCAATGTCTGTTCTCGGGCCAGATCCCTTTGGATTCTCTTCCACCATTTTTATGCACTCAGTTTCCTTTGGTGTGCTTTCAAAGCTATCCCTCATTGGCCTACTGGAGTCACTTTGTCCTCAGGAGGCAAAGAGCTGGAAGTTTCTCAGTGACTTTCCAAGGACTGGAAAGTCCAGTTCACTTGCTCTTTTGGGAACAACTGCAGTATAAAGTACACTCCAGGGTTTAAGACTTTTGTGTGAGATGGCGCTGTGCCTGGTTTCCTTCCCTTTCCTGCTCTTATTTCACGAAACATTTCTATCTAAATCCTTGTCTTAGGATAAGATTCTAAGATAGAGTTCACACATGTATGTACACATGTCAATAAGTAGGCAGAAAAGATCCAATAAAAATATTAGAACTATGAGACATTTCTGTTTTGCCTGATTTGTATTGGCTCCTGAGAGAACAGACAGAGCCTCACTGCACTGCGTTTTCACATTCTTCCTAACAAAAATTCATTTTTCAGTGTGTGTGTTCTCCAGAATGTGTGATGTTTAAAATCTTCAAATGCATAGAGACTACTTAGTGTTGTCCAGCAATGATTTCCCAAACACCAGAATTCCTTTATACCAAGGTCTCTGCTTACAACACTATTCTTTCTCACACTGTGCTATATACACTGTGGTAGATTTGCTGTCTGTGTCATAGGGAAAAATACTACTGTTGCAGGATATTCAACTTAGAAATTACTGATTTTGCCTTTAAGTTTAGTTTATAGCATGAATTATTTTTTAGTGAAAAAAGAAAGAAAACAAAAAAGAAAACTGTGACTAATAGTATACTGAAATAACACCACCACATATGCCTAGTTTAATCTGTGATAAAATGGAATTAAAGAACTAAGTGCTTTCTAATGTACTATTTATATAGAACTACACAGATTTCTGACTTTAAGTTTTATGTTCTTAGTCTCATTAGATGTGCAAATATAAGATGTCACACATCTGACATATTAAGTCAGCATTACACGATTCATGGAAAAAATATTTATAAAGGTGACTTCTAGGTCAATATACGTAGCCAAGAAGTGGGAAGTTTCAAATTGGATTTTAGTGACATTTTTCAAGTAGGGATAATTTGGGACCTTAAAAAGCAATAATTATAGGGCCATGCAATCTTTTAAAGCAATGTACCTTATTCTAATCATATGTTAGGAAACCTTAACTGTTGTTCATATTGGGTACCTATTATTTATGTGCCACCACCTTGCAGTCTTTTGTACTATGGTGGCTCATGTGTTGCTATGATACTGGAAGCAATGGCACCAGTATTACAAATTCTAGAAAGGTCACCAATAGTGGAATGGTTTCAGCAGAGTTTCCAGACTAAGATAGACTAGGAAGTAGGCCTGGTGATTTTCTGAAAATTAGCCAAGGAAAACTCCATGGATCACAGAATATCTGACTCAATTGCTTTGCACACATCATCTGGAGGGATTGAATGCTGGAAAAGAACATCCTGTAGAACCAGCAAAAGCAAGAAAAGCTCTTAGGAACATAGACTGACACAATGGAAGCCACAATGGACTCAAGCATATCAACAATAATGAAGTTGGTGCAAGACAGGAAACGTTTCACTGTGTTAAACATGGGGTCACTGTTATGGACTGCACTGTGTTCTCCAAAAATATATGTTGTATATTCCAACATCTATACATGTGGATATAATCCCATTGGGAATAGAGCTGTCTTTGTTATGTTAATTAGGCTATATCAATGTAAGGTTTCTTTTAAGTCAATCACTTCTGTGATATTAAAGGAGTAGCTTAGTCACAGAAGCAAGCAAGGACAAACTCAGGAAGAGAGATGTCACCTGGAGACAGCCAAAACCTGGAGCTCTCATATACTGGTTTCCATAACAGTTTCGGTGAATTCTGTTAATAAACACTGTTTGTAGAAGAGAGAACTGACAGGCAGTTATTGATTGCATCATCTGGTGAGTTGTTGAGGGAACTGGACCTGAGAATTCTGAATGTAAATACTTGGTTAAGAAAGTCTTTGTTGTTAGATGCTATTGAGTCAACTCATGGTGACCCCTTGTGTGCAGAATAGAACTGCTCCATGGGGTTTTCAGGGCAGTGATCTTTCAGAAGCAAACTGCAAGGCCTTACAGCTGACATGCCTCTGGATGTGTTTGAACCACCAACCTTTCAGTTAATGTAGTCCAGCACTTAACCATTTGTGCCACCCTCAAGAAGGAATTCCTCAAGAAGGTCTTGAATGGATTTAAATAAAATACTACTGGTAAGCTGTATAAGCATTTTACTCATCTCTGACTTTCACTAGTGGATACCATACTTTCAATAAAATACAAAGCAGGAAAGTTTCCAATGTAAGACCCATAATATCGTAAATATTACTGAATAATAAAGAAAAGATAGACCTCTGGGGTTAGAGCTGAGTTAAAATCCAGGCATTTCCAAGACACCCAAGTTTTGTGACCTTGCACCACCTAGTTAACATCCCTCTAACTAAGCCTCATTTTAATTTTATAAAAGAAAATGGGGTTCAAATATCTTCTGTGATAAGGGGGTGTGAGGACTATCTGAGTTAATATTTGGAAAACACCAGATTTATAATTTGCTCTCAATAAATTATAGATATTATTTTTATTGTTGATGATGGTCATGGAAAACTTATGAAATTAGAAAATTACTTATAGGCTGAATACTACTTTTGACCCATAGTGATACTAATTAAATTGGGATGGCTGGTAAGAATTTATAGATTGATCACATGGCCTTAACTCTGGTTGGCTTTTTCATCATCATACATAAAATTCAAATCAATAGTCATTTATCAAGTGTGATATTGCTTAGGCAATTAGAGAATCCAGATACTCTTGTCCACAATTAGTTTAATATGTCTACTATTATCAGCTAGTGGAACAACAGATGAGCCTATTGCAAACAATAATATGAGACAAACTATGATAAGGGTTGTTCTCTGTATCAAGAGTGTTAAAAGAGGAAAGTTCTTTACTTTTTTACACATGAGAAAGAAAAATCTTTGGTCCTGCAGCTAGCAAATGGCAGAGACAGAATTCAAACCCTATCTGTCCAATGTCCAAGTCCATGCTTTCACCTTCTATACAAAAAGGACACATTATAGATACTGTAGTTTTCATACTGTAAATCATAATTTATACAGTTTTCTTGGTTTGGAATTGGTATATTTAGTTATTGTTTTGCTGCTTTGGTTCGGTTTCAATTTGATGGTAATCCTTACATAGTATTTCTCCCAGTGTCTGTATTTGAAAAGTCATCATAGAAAGAGTGACCATTAAGCAGTAAATGAAGTCTTTCTGTCAGGATTATGTGACAAGAATTTCTTTCTGTTTACAAATAATTTTATATGGCAGTAGTTGCCTTTCCTCATACTGGGCAACATATTATTAAGGAATGTCAAAACGTTTCCTGCTGTAATGAGTTATATAAATGGTGCACCACATTTAGGAACAAATACTGTACTGAGGACTGGGCCATTTAGGTGGCCAATTCTCAGACCTGCAACTCAGTAATGAAACTATGTTGGGCAAACCTTTTCATCTTCTTGTGGGTCTCTTTATTGCCTTGGGAATTTGGAAATAGATAATGGTGCCTACACAATTCTGTCACTTAATTCTCTTCTATTTTGCATGATAATTATTTGTAAACAAATTTTATTTGCCTTATTTGTCTATAAGTTACTTAAAGGCAGCAACTACTACATGAATAATTATTGGATGAATGATTCATGAATTAATGTCCAAGACAAAATTAATGTTGGATTATAATTCAGTTATTAGTGATAATAACTTTGAAGAATAAACACTTTTCAGCTTTTGAGTTTTTTGAGGGCATACAAACAAAACCAAACAAAAAACCCAATAACAAAAACAGCCACCAAACCTGCTGCCATTTGAATAGATTCTAATTCGTAGTGACCCTATAGGATGGAGGAGGGTGGCCAAAGGTAAATGCGAATACCATTTTTCTTTTTTTTTAATGCTCAGAATGCCATTTGCCAAATAACGTTTAATTAATACTTTTGAATCAATACAAAATGGTACTCATAATAAAATCAATATTAAAAAACATCCAAACCATAGGCTTTCTATGGCATTTTGTACCCTGTCTCCCTCCTTCTCCTCTGGTAACTGGAAGAGTCCCTTGAATGACCTCTTCAAATGCTTGGCTTTCTCTACAGCGTTTTAGAGTAAAATCTTTTCCTCCTTCTGTAAGCTGGAGGGAACTTCCTGAATGATTGATTGGTGAGGTGTCCCCTGGACACACTGGTGCAAACACCATGCAACCACTGATTGATGTGCTCGCTCTTTCACGAACACATTCATTTTCTCTTCTCTAACTCACACAATTTATTCATCCCATGATGCATTTATACATCCATTATCACTGTCTTTCAATTTTTAAGCAGGTGAAAAGATGAGAAGTTAATGCGTATCTGGTGGAAAGGCTCGCCAATCTCAAGTAAAAGATTTGATCTCCCCATATATCCAGAAGAATAGTTCCTAAAGGGTTCCCTTTCCTCTGATCACTTACAAATTTAAAATAATTTTGGAACTGTGAAAGAAGATAGTATAAAATGGGGGGTGAAGCTACAGATACCGTGGTTAAGTCAGCTGTTAACACCAGGGAAGAATTAGGGACCTGGAGACCAAAACTCTACTTAAGGTTCTGTTACTGCTTTGAGCTTGAGGAAGTTGGTTAAACTTTGGGGACCTCAGTTTTCTTCTCTGTAAAATGTGGGATTAAACTAGATGGCTTTGTGGGAGCCTTCCAGCTATAATGTTCCATGATTCAACAGCTGCCACTGACAGCGACATTAGGAAAGAATCTGACCCTCATGAAAAATTTAGCCTAAAATCATTACACTTTTGCAATAAGGTTAAACATGCTACACGTTGTTAATGTGATTTAAATATGAACAATGTGTACAGGAAAAATATGGGCAATTTATTTAAAAAATCTATCATGTAACTCAGGATTCCACAAAGCCAGAACCATTCTTCAACCTCCAAATAATCTAGGGCTAAAGATTAAGAAGAGCTGATGTTTTTGAGTTGTGGTGTTGGTGAAGAATACTGGAAATACAATGGACTGCAAAATAACGAACAAATCTGTCCAGCAAGAAGGACAGCTGGAATGCTCCTTGGAAGTGAAAATGGCCAGATTTCGTCTCACTTATTTTGGTCATGTTGTCAGAAGGGACCAGTCCCCAGAGAAGGATATCATGCTTGGTAAAGGAGAGGGTCAGCGAAGAAGGGGAAGGCCCTCAAGGAGATGGATTGACACAGTGGCTGCAACTATGGGCTCAGGTATAGCAAGGATTGTGAAGCTGGCACAGGACCGGGCAGTGTTTCGTTCTGTTGTATGTAGGGTCACTATGAGTCGGAGCCTATTCGACGGCACCTAACAACAACGACAACAAGAATTAATTCTGTGGATATTGCTATGTTTAAACTGTAATAAAGAAGAGAAACTAGAAGAGAAAATGAAAATTTAGTTTAAAAGAGTTTAGTCTCTGGCTTTCTAAAGGAGAAAAAGTCTTATCTGATGTAGGGGAAGGTTGCTTTTATGTTCCTAGGAAATGTATTCCCATATGGCTTATCACTTCAAAGAACTGTAGAAAGACTCTCTTAAATCAACTTAATCAACACATTTTAACTTTTTATGAAACTAAGCATTTTGAAATGTTTTAACAGCCTCTCAAAAAAAATAATTTATAGTATTATCTATCAGAAATTACAATTAAGAAAAAAAAAAGCACTTAAACATGATCCACGATGTTGTCAAGTAAATGCAAAAAGACCTAAGAGATAAGTTTCAATTAGCAGGTTAAAACATACTTGGGAAGATGACACATATCCACGTGATAATGTGAATATTCTGATATCAGAGTTTCTCCCCCCAGCATCTCCCCTCCCCCATTTTATTTCTTCATCAGGTCTCCCTTTTGAATAGGATTTTTCTTCAAGGCTCTGCCTGCCTTTTACTGAGCAATGGGATTAGTGCCAGACTGCAGTAAGCAATTTGTTCATCCTTGGAGAGCACATTTGCACTACCCCATGATACAAGCATTTAAATGATTTTATTCGTTCACCTGTGTTGAACATTAAGGGGGTATATTTTCAGTCCAGGGATTTGGCTCTAAAACTCCAATTGATGTTAATGAGAATTGGTAATGAGCCCCTTCTTCTTAATTAGTGGCACCATACCTGTGACTGTAGGAGGCATGGCTCAGACAAGGGGAGCTTAACGAGGTGATAACAAGGAGAAAATGTTAGAGCTTGGATTTTGGCCGGGTCCATACTTTACTACGCAAACATACTTTAGAAGATAATGCTTTAAAGTAAATTTATTACCTGGCTTTTATGGCTTGTGTAGACCTTCCCTAGGAACAATCTATCTTTTCTATGAAAATATTCTTGTTCCAAAGAGAAAGAGTGAGACAGAAACTGCCAAATAGAAGAAACAGGATTATGATCAGATTCTCCCCTTGTTCATGTACAGCAATTTTTATGTTCAAACAAGCTATCTCTTGCTGAGTCCGTTTGCTTCAGTTAAGGAATACCACAGCTTATAAACCTCATTCCACGCCATGAGCAAAATTCCCTTTTCATGTTTAAGGTAAAATTGAGTATCTGCATATGATTCGGGACACTACAGTGATGATTTAAGGAAATAAGAGTCTGACTTTTATAGCATTTTTCCTTGAGTATTATATGATCATTACAGTATGTCAGTAAAAACACAAGTTTTGATCTTGCATATTCTATTTGAGCTGCTGCTTATTGCTATAGCACATGACCTAATCCAGCAAGAATAAAATGATCACAGAGTAATAAAATTTTCACTGTACCTAGCAAAGGATATAAAGTCAGATTAGTGATTTTGTTTGAATGATGTGCTGTAATTTCATATGCCATCAGAGTGAAGCGCAAATCCTGGCCTGCCAGCTTTCATTACTGGAACTCACTTTCTTGCCACCAAGTAACTCCTAGCAAGTCACAAGATAAATCTGCATTTCCTAACTTACTGAAAATGAATCTCTTTAGCCCCAAGTAATTAACAAGAACTTCAGGACTGCAGTGTATCTGTTTCAGTTGGGAGGAGGAGGGGAAGACATCTTTTATTATTTCTGTAGCTTGTAACTATCCTTCATACCCAAAGATAGAATAACTTGCATGCAATTTCCAAATCTTTATTTTTTTTTCTTGTCCTCTCTTGAAATACTGTTTGTAGTCCTTTAGACCAATTTCTTTGTGCTAATTTTTTAGAGTAATAATACAAATAAGAAACTGTGCATTAGAACCAGAAATAAACAGCTCACTGAAGTATCCTGAATCATATGTAGACACTCAATTTTACCTTAAAAATAAATTTTGTCCCTTGGTGTGGAATGAGGTAAGATCAAAGTTGCTGGTGTTTTGATTGTTACACATGCCATTTTGCTTCTGCTGTCACATCTATGGAGCCAACTTTGAAACCCTGATTGGCTATATGACAAATTGACTGATTTTAAAGGGGAATAGTGTAGATGACAGCGTAAAATGCGTGGTAAACAGTATACAAGTAATAATGTAATAGTTTGTCAGTGACCTAGTCTTCACATACAAAAATTACATTGGAAATCCATACATAACTAAAGGTATATGCTATGCAAGTGACAAACTATTACTGACTTATTTAAATGGCAAGAAGTCTTTTATTTTCTTAAACAAACAGTAGATTCCAGTAGTATTAGAATTCTATCCAGTCTAAGGGAGGTCTAGATATAATAGCCAGTGATGGTTACACAATGAAAAGGCAAAGAATAATTAAAAGTTTATGCATTATAGTTTTCTTGCTTTAATAATAGCTCTGATGAAAATGTGTCTGAAGTATTATGATTAACAATGAAGAAGGACAGCAAGAGCTCACAGGGCTAGAGGACATTATAGAATTATATTATAGAATTATGTAAGTCCAGACCTTTGGGATAGTCTACAATTACTTGAAGAAGTAGTGATCTGAATGGAGACAAAAGTTTATTTAGTGGCTGAACACATTAAGAATATGCTTCTTTTACTGAGTAACAAAACGGTCCTCATACTTTCAGGCACTGTGATCATTGAGTTGACCTTTGAACAAGGCTTATTATGAACTCTGTTTATTCCTGTGGATGTGATTACCACCTGGAGAAAAGCTGGAATATTATAGTAAATTAGGAAAGGTGTGTGATTAGAGAAAAATATCTAGATTGGTATTTACAGTTAGGTATTTAAATACAAGCTGGTTTCGGAATACCAGAATTTTTCATGGTAGCATTCCCTTTTCAAAGCATACATTCCTTTCCTAAATATAAAAATAAATCTAAGAAATACTTAAAGAGATATGTGGTATCAATTTATATTCCTGGAGGGCAGGTAATTGAGGCATAGGTAAATTGTCTTATGTAAAATTCTTTAGGGTGGAATGAATAACTTTAAAACTTTTAAGACTCTCCACAGTCTTTATATTGGTTATTTTTCACTTCTTGTCCCTTTGGAGGTGAGATTTATAATCTTGCTATTGCTTAAATAGAGTGGATAATACAAAGTAATATGGTTCTTCAATTGGAGAGTTAAAAAGAACTTTAAAAATAGCATATGTAGTTTTGAATTTAGGGCTGATAATGTCTTTTCTGCTATCATTTAAGTCTATCTGATGTGTTAGGGAACCAGGAAAACTGGCACAAATAAAAGTAAATTAAAATACTTATAAGCACAGCTTGAGGTAGTAGGATGAGCAGTTAACCAACTTCTGATAAAATTGTGTAATATATAACCTAATGGCTTAACATCTCTAAAAGACTAAAGCTTCTCTTCAAAGAGAAGGTCATGCCAGTAAGGAGCCCCACAATAGAGAAGATTGGCTTATTGTTAAAATAAGTGATTTAAAATGTTCTCACTGCAATGTGAGGTGCTGTGTAAATCAGAGAAACTCTTGTTTAGCAAACATCAAACTAAGAGTTTACATTTGTTTTTTCATTAATGTTCATGTAACATGGCAGTTCAAATTTATGTTTTAGGACAGTGCAATTTTATGGTTTTGAAAGTATAAAAAGCACATTTTACCAAAGTTTTTATATGTTATTTTGTAATTAAATTACCAAATATTTTTTAATTTCTGTTTTCAGAATAAGATTAGAGTAATGATGTTTAAAGTTTTATATTTAGAGTAATGATGTTTAAAGTTTTATATTTAGAGTAATGATGTTTAAAGTTTTATATATTCATACTGTTCATTAAGTGGTGTGGTGCCTAAGGCATTTGACTGTTAACCAGAAGGTTGGTGGTTCAAACCCACCAGCTACTCTATGGAAGATAGACTGGGCAATATACCTCTGTGAAGATTTACTGCCTCAGAAACCCAAAGAGGACTATGAGTCAGTCAGCTTTGGCTCCATGGCAGTGACATATATATATATATATATATATATATATATAAATTGTGAATGTTTCTGGAAATAAAAAGATGAAAAAACAAACAAAAAACTCCAGACCCCAAGAAACTCTAAATGGGGAAAAAAACAGAGTGGGGAAGAAGGCATATTAAATAGTTAATGTAATTAAAAAAAAAAATTAGAAGTGCTTTAGCAGAACCATATATTAAGTTTTGTGAACACACAGATAAGGAAGCCACCTTTCACTGATTTTTAACCTTGTGTATAGTATCTGTACTATCTATCTGTGTGTGTGTATATATATATATATATATTCCATAAATTTCCAGTTTACTTAACGAATAAGTCACTTTTGTCTTAGTTTACTAGTAGTTTTCACAAGTGGTGCCAAGTAATCTACGTATTTGTTCAGTTAGTCCACCTTGAGATGAAGGTTGTAGTTATAAAAGTACTGTCAGGCTTTGGACACATGGAAGTTTCTTTTTGAAACACTTAGGATCCCTATTTATAAAACTATATCAAATAATTTCCTAAACTTGACATATCAGTGTTATTCTTGGTTCTTACAGTTTTTTATTTCCCTTCCTCCCCCCCAGATTCTTGTCAATTTTACCATAGAAATGTCTCTTTAATTTACGCATGTCTTCTCCATTCCTACCACCACCACTTCAGTCCATACCACTATCATGTTTTCCTGCCTCCCTTTTCTTTGGTCCCTCCAGCCCCAGCTATCAAGTTCTGTTCCTAAAAATAAATAAACAAATAAAGGCTGGTCATGTCATTCTCATGGATAAAAAATTGTCTACTTGCTTTATTTCTGTAGAGTAAAACTCAATTTTCTGAGCTTGAATACAAGGCCCTTTCCACTCTGGTTCCAATCTACCTTTCTAGTTTGCCACATGTCCAATGTTTCCAGAATCTTATACTTTTCCATATTCCCCATACAATTGTCTCTTTCAAAGAAAGTAAAGCTATTCTGTCTCTGAAATCTCCCTAAAGAATCAGTTTCCTAGGCATCCACTAGCTTGTTAACTCCTAAGAAAAACCTTTGAGATAGATATCCAAGAGTTGGCATGAGGTCACATGAGTCAGGATCCACTCCACAGCAACTAACAACAGTAGTGCTTTGGTTCTTAGCTTTGTAATTGCCCTTAGCATTTTGCTTAATTATTTATTAGCTTACATGTCTGCTTCCCTTCATTTATGCCTTATTCTGGTCACTCCTAGAACCTCTAGACCCTACCTACTGCCTTGTACTAATGTACTATATATGTATATCAATAACTCCGAATGAATAAAAGTACGGTATTGGTTTGATTCAATAATCATAACATTAATAATAATTCTATAAATAAATAATATTAATAGCAAATACTTATATAACACAATGTAACAGACACTGTCCTGAATTCATTACATATATTAACTAATCTAATCCTTATGCCAAAAGGTACTATTATTATTTTCATTTATTGATAAGGAAATTGAAGCATATAGAAATTAAATAATTTGCTCAAGGTTACATAGCATATTTCAGCATCTCCCAAATTTCCACAGAAGGAGATCTCAACAGGTTTTAAGACAAACAAAAAATGTGTTCAAATTAGTCGGAGAAAATGCTGGGCTAAATAGAGCTAAACAAGTTTACTTTATTGCAGGACTTGTCAGTGTTTATTATGCCAACAAGCATTGATATGTGAAACTCAAATGGGCATATTTGCCCAGACTCTTCAGCCACAGAAACTTTTGATGGCCCAGCAGCTTGTGGGACTTGTGAGCCATTAAACACACTTTGAGAAACATTGCCAGATGGCTATTTAAGGTAGACACAATAAAATCTGTTGCCAATTAATGTTTGCATGCCTCCTTCTTTTACTCTCTTCCCCCAATCTTGAGATAGGTCATAAGTTCTGGGGTCCTGCCTAAGGGCAGAGAGTGAACAAATAAACCATCTAAGACAGTAGTTAACAACCTTTCTTCTTTCTTTCCTCCTGATTTATAGATATTTTAGTCACATATTAAGAAATTATATGTATACATCTTTTTTTCCTTTACTGATGTTGAGTATTAGCTCTTAAACATAAACTACCATATAAAAGTTTTTGTTACAGCCAGAAAACTCCAGCCACTTTCTATGTCCACTTGAGAACTGTACAACAGAATTATATAAACTTCCAGATGAGCTTGTATGTGTTTCTGGAGGCTAGAAATGAATACTATTAACAACGTATAAAGGGTCTGCACCAACAAGGTGTTATGTCTTACTATTTGCCTCAGTTTCCTTATCTGTATACTAAGGGTGTTTCAATACAATCTTATGTACCATCTAATTCTAAAACTCAAACACAAGCAAACTGATCCTCCAAAAGTAATTGAAGCATAGAAGAGCATATTCATTAAATATCTAAACTATGTTGATGGGATTTTTCCTTTATCATAAAGAAACTTCTGCTGATGAAATGAAATATAAATAGTAGGTCGTGGAAAGCATCATAAAGGGAAGTGAAGAACGGAGGCAAAAGGAATAAAATTTTTACTACTTTCTTGGTATAGACAATTTTTTTAAGGCTAGAGAAATGGCAGATTCTTATATTCTGGTGTACAGGAACTGTATGAATAAAACATAGCTGTGCAAATGAACCCACAACCTTATTCCAAAGCACCATTCGGGAATAATACGTTTAATATCTCATCACCTTCCCCAGGAAAGTGAGAGTAAACCTGTGCACACAGACAAAATAACCATAACAAAAACCAAGGTAGAAATAAATCTGCTATGGGGAACAGATTTGATCGACATTTGAAGGTTTTCAAAACTCTAAGTAATATGCTAGTCACTTAAAAATATTCCCACATTTCTGCTTTCTCCCATCATTCTATGCCTTGAGAATCATCTGTCAACTTTGATGTATCTTTGTAAGTACCCCTCCAAGCCTAAAAATCCAGACCACAGAAGAGCCCTCTTTGCTTTGAAACTATCTGATCAATCCGGAGATCATTTACCTGCAAGGATTATTTGGTGAAGCTAAAGCGGCACATCAACCAGCAGCATCTGAGGGCTGAGGCGGCAGAACGTCAACAACAAATTGTCATTGGCATTCCATTTATGAACCTTCAAACGGCATCAGATCTTTTCCATGGGAAACCAGATCAGGTCAGACTAGAGCTGAATATTTCTTAACAAGCTAACCATCAAAAGAATTTACGTTTTGAATAAAAAGGCTATCATTTGTTGATTTGAATATCAAAGGGATCCACTGCAAACTCCCAGTCTAGAAAAACCTCCCTAAGCTACACTAGACAGGTGTTTAATAATCTATTATTAAGGCACTATTTTAGGTTACTCAGAATTATAAAAAATAGCTGTAACTGTGAAGCTGCAAATGGGACTGCACAAAGAAATGAATGCTATTAACATACTATTAACAATTCAAAAGAATGAGTTGACATACCAATCAAACTTGTTAATTGACTGTCAATGGCCTGTCCCTGAATATACAACATGACTGCATTATAGATTTCAAATGCTGACAGGAAGACAGTTCCATTTGCATTAACTTCATAAACTGATCAACAACCAAACTGCCACATACATTTATAATGGGAAGCTGAATCATTTCAATATTCATGGAGCTCTGTAATTGTAAATTAGGTACTGGCAAACAATACAATACACTACATACTCTAAAATATACTAAATTTCATTGACCTACTTTCATCTTGATTTTAAAAGACAGAAAAAAAAGTTTCTTCTTGAGGTGATTATTACTTCAATTTATGATTTGTGCCTTAAGCAAAATTTGTTTGCAACCCAATTTGCAAGTATGGTTTACGCTGCACTTTAGAGGCATCACGGTTCCAGAAAATAGGAGGTATAAAAGGTTATATAAAAGTGATTTTGCCTTACTTGAGATTTTTGAAAACAGATATAGGAAAACTAAGATGCTATCATACTTTTCTTAAGTGACAGTAGAATGATCCATTATGACAAGATATTAAGCAAATAAACATGAGCATAATGGGAAGGAGGTTATATATTAGTCCTGTATTAGAGCTTTCTCATATCTCCTCAAATAGATCAGTTGCACTGAAACCATACTTCAAAATCTCCAATCATCCATCAGTTTGAGAATCAATACAGCAAAAGTGATGAAGATAAATAAGGGCTAAAATGATACTATACTTAACCAAAGGTTTCATGATAAATGATCTGAAATTCAATAGCTATCAGCATGATGATATTCTTTCAAATGTGTCTGCGATCTCTTCGAGAATTAACACTGATCTCATTTTTAAAGCTGTTTCCTCCACAGATAAATGTTACTTTTGTGTCTGATATTTTCTCTGATCTTTATCGAGGCATCACTTTTGCAGCCACTAGAAGTTGCTCAAACTATGCAGAGCAATTCTGTCATCTGTAGAGAATTCAAATGTGTCTTTGCGTTTTTAGATGTGCCAATTTACTCTTAGTACCTTCAGTGAACGTTTGTATTAAAACTATTTGTTGATTTTCCAAATTATTGCCTATAGCTAGATAATGAACCAGATAAGTTTGTTAGTTGAATGGTAGTACCACCAAATAATATATTAACCTTACAAAATTACTCATGCTAGCAAGTAGGGTCTATTTATTTTCCATCTTTGTCCAACTAAGCAATAATATGTACCCAGTAAAGGCAAGTAATTATATATGTATATATGTGTGTGTGTGTGTGTATATATATATATATATACATATATATATATATACATAAAACGTATATATTGTTAAATCTATATGTATGTGTATATAAACATATTTACATTCATAAATGTATAAACAGTTTATACATAACGTATAAACATACATGAATATATGTAAACACACATAACTTATTTTAGGATAGTTTTCAATTTACAGAAAAGTTGAAAAGATAATATACACCCCTCCACATGCAGTTTTACCCATTGTTAACATCCTACATTATCATGGTATATTTGTCACAACAAATGAATCAATATTGATATTGACAAATTACTGTAACTAAAGGCCATATTTTATTCAGGTTCTTACATTTTACTTAGTGTTCTTTTTCTGTGCAGGATTGCACCCAGGATAACAGATTACGTTTAGCTGTCAAGTCTCCGTAGGCTGCTCTTGACTGTGACAGTTTTTCAGACATTCCTTGTTTTTGATGACCTTGACAATTCAAGTAGTATTGGTCAGGTATTTTGTAGACTACCTTTCAATTTGGATTTGTCTGATGTTTCTCTCATAGTTAAACTGACGTTATGGATTTCTGGAAGATAATAGAAGTAAAGTACCATTCTCCTAAGTGATATATTTTTAAGTTTACCTTTAAGGGTTCTCAAGATACTGTGCCTAAAATACAATGTTTTGTCTGTTTAGAAATTAAAGAGCAAGTTATTTAAATTACCAATAATCTACAAAAGAGGTTGTATGGACATAACTGAAACTGCTCCATTAATAATTAGTAATGTAGTGCTGGATGTTCAGATTTGTGTTCGTTCTCGGATTTAGCTATGTTTGGACATGTCTGTAGGTCTTTGGGCTGCATCTACCAGGAATCCATTTACATGAGAGAGTCAGAAGGCTGGAGCGAAAGAACACACATCTTGACCTAAAGGGAAAGAAAGTAGAAGTTCACAAATTCATTCAGGATCAATGTGTCTTTCTCTGTGTGTATGTGTGTGGGAGCTCTGGTAGCATAGTGCCTAAGGCACTTGCCTGCTAACCAGAAGGCTGGCGGTTCAAACTCACCAGCCTCTCCTTGGAAGAAGGGTTGGACAATCCTACTTCCGTAGTGATACTGCCTCGGAAACCCAAGGAGGGGTCGCTATGAGTTGGGGCCGACTCGACGGCAAAACAACAACAACATGTGTGTGTGTGTGTTGTTGTTGGTGGTGGTGTGGCAGCTGGAAGTAGCAATGGTTTTGAATTTATCATTCCTGAATTTTAGAGCAAGAAATATGCAAAGTGAGCACAAAGAAAAACTAAAAAGAGTCTGTTCACAGACATTCGAGGCATTGGTAACAGCTGCTTTAGCCCTGAAAGACAATGTCATTGGTTTAGTAGGGTTAGAGGAGAGTGCTGGTGACTTGGGAAAAAAGAGTGAGAAGGTTGGGCAATCTACTTCCGTAGAGATGTTGCCTCGGAAACCCAAGGAGGGGTTGCTGTGAGTCAGGGCCAACTCGACAGCACATAACAACAACAACAACAACTATTACCATAAAACTTAGTGGCTTCCACACTGGCCATAATGAGTGCCAGTAATGACATGGGCAAGCATCAGCTTCTATAGATGGTATCAGTACATTAATATAGCAAACCAGGAATGGGGCAGGAGGTGGTGGGGATGGTGGCTGTACATAAACAGCCAGATGACTTAGTCCTCTCCCACTCCAAGGGCATCAATTTTTTTGCGAGTTGCACCCAAAAGGCCCTGGAAAGTCACTTGCAGGCTCTGAATTTCCATATGCAGGAAATGTGATCCAACCTACTTTAAAAGGTTGTGGGAAATTTAGTAGATGTGGGAGTGATTTGGAAAGAATAGTGACTTCAGTAGGCTCTTTGGGTTACATGCAAGCCAGGCTTAAGGGGTGGGGATATATTAATATGCATAGAAAGGACTATAGAAAATAAAATTCACTGCCATTGAGTCGATTTCAATTCATAGTGACCCCCACTGGGTTTGTGAGGCTGTAAATGTTTACAGAAGTAGATCCCACCGTCTTCTTCCCACTGAGCAGTTGGTGGGCTTGAAGCCCCAGTGTTCTGTTTAGAAGTCAAATGTCTTATCCATTATGCCACCAGAACTTCTTACTATAGGAAATAGAAGCCCAGAAAATGCCTAATGAGCTTTAGAACTAAACTCTTATTCTGGTTTGAAGGCCATAAGAACCTCACCAGCAGTTGTGTAGACATTTCCCTTGTAGTGTTCAAATTATTAATGAAAGTTATTTTCATAGTCTCAGCTTTGTGTGTGTGTGTGTGTGTGTACGCTTTCTTATTCTCTTACAAGTAAGTAAGTCACCAGTAATCTAGAAATGTTATCTGTTGATTGAGTGGTAATACTACTAAACAATTTCAATGTGTTACTTAGAACATGAATATAAGCAATAAAAGGAAATCTACCAAATGGCTGCCTAATGTACTATACCATAGACCTTTTCTTTACTTACTAGGTTCTGCTTTCTAATGGACTCTGACTTTAGCTCCCTTGTGGAATATCAATCCTAGATTTCTGACATCTTTCTATGCATTCTTCTTACCTTAGCAGCCCAATTCTGGCCCAGCCCATATCATTTTGGGGCAAAGTGTTATTTTTGTTACTTCTTGGTTTGTGCCAAACCACCTCATAAGGCAATTGGATTACTAATGGATTGATTGTCTTTGAACTTTCCTTAGACCAAAAACAAACAAAAAAGAACAATGGACATGACAGCCGCTGTGATAGTAATGACTAGTGTAAGATGAAAATTCAAGGACACTTAGTTGGCTATGTTGTTATTGTTATGTGTCGTGGAGTCAGACCCGACTCCTTGGGTTTCCCGGGCAGCTAACCAGACAGCTGGCGGTTCAAACCCACCAGCCACTCCTCGGAAGGAAGGTTGGGCAATCCTACTTCCGTAGTGATACTGCCTCGGAAACCCAAGGAGGGGTCGCTATGAGTCGGGGCTGACTCGACGGCACATAACAATAACAACAACAACATCATTACGGAAGTAGATTGCCCAATCGTCCTTCCGAGGAGTGGCTGGTGGGTTTGAACAGCCAGCCTTCTGGTTAGCAGTCAAGTGCCTTAGGCACTATGTTACCAGAGCTATACAAATTCTAAATAAATACCCTATAATTTGTATAATTTGTTCCTCAGATAATCACAGAACTTTAGAGTTGGGGATGATACTGGAAATCATCTAGCCTAAATCCCTCATTTTATAAGTGAGAAAATCAGATCTGCCTTAAGTATCTGTTAAATGTTGGAATGATCTTGAGCAACTGAGCTATGGCTTAGAGCTTAATGTCCTTTCTCCTACAAGTCATCTCAGGAAATTTAGAGATATGTTCATGCAGCAATAAACTTTAATCACGGTAAGGACACAATATTCTTTAAAACATGCTTACTCTTGTTTTTGCCGGTACATAGACATTTACCTTTTATAGTTACCATATAGCTTCATAGGGATTCCTTTGTTTTCACTAGTTGTTGAATACACACCTACACTTTCTTTAGTTTCCAAAATCCTCTCTTCTTCCTTTGTTGTTGTTAGGTGTCTCGGAATCTATTTTGACTCATAGCAATCACATGGAAAGAGAAGAACTACCCTATAGGGTTTTCTTTATGGGAGCAAATTTCCAGGTCTTTCTTCCATAGAGTTGCTGGATGGGTCTGAACTGCCAACCTTTTGGTTAGCAGACAAGTGTTTAACTGTTGCACCACCAGGGCTCCTTCTCTTATATTCTTCCTCTCCTTAGATTCTTCCTATAGGATCATCCATCCCTCTTTCACTTTCCTCTCTTTATTTCTATTTGGTGTGTTTTTATTTGTATCATATTTCTGTACAGGTAAGCCCAACCCAGTGCTTCTTGTTCCATTTTCTGTAAAACCTTATGGGGCAACTCAAGAAAGAGAAGGACTGGCTTGGCTATGAATTGTTCAAAGTGGAGTTTTGTTATGACTACGCATACACACCATACTTCCCATTAGGAGTAGCTGTCTTTGCACATATCTCATCATTTATACAGGCATATATATGATGTGTGTGTGTATGAATGATACATTTCTGCAATTAATGTTAGAATTTATTCATCACAATCACTATAATAATAGATAATAAGATTTCAAGTATAAAGCACAGCTTCACAGTATTAGCTTCCAAAACATGCTCTATAGCTCCCTGTATATTTGCCATAATGATGACACTGATTATTTCATACAAGTTAACTGATACATAAAATATCAAAATAAGTTGTCATGATGTTTACTACCCATACCAAAACAAAATCAAACACACTGCCGTTGAGTTGGACTAGACTTATAGTGACCCCTCCTTGGGTTTCGGAGGCAGTATAATTACAGAAGTAGATTGTCCAATCTTCCTCCTGAGGAGTGGCTGGTGGGTTTGAACCACCAGACTTCTGGTCAGCAGTGGAAATGTCTTAGGCACTATGCCACCAGGGCTCCCTGAATGCAGTCAATAAGAGCCGCAAAGAAAGTCCCTCCTCACCTTCTTTTCCAAAATAAAGGCATTGAGCTGTCAATATAGGTCTAAAAGAGCCACTTGCTTAAGCTCTTACAGTCTTAATAAAGTTCCTCAGCTATTCCCCTCCAAACACTCCATTTTAACTGTGGTTACACCAAGCTTCTTGTCTGATTTTCTTGTCCACAATATGTTAAATACCGCAAATAGGAAGGAGGCAGGGAGGAAGTCACTAGACTCAGCTTGTGAATGATACCAAGAAGTGACAGCAGATTAACTAGTAGTCAGTAAAGACACATAAGGACACATACAGCAAGTACAAACATTCAGAAATTCAAGCACAGAAAAATAGTCCTATTAACCTCAATAGCCCTTTGAGAGAATTACTGTTTCACAGTAAAATAATTGATGTTTATAATGCAACCACAAATCATTAAGAAAAAGTAGAATCTTCCCCTTCTTTAACATGCAAGGGAAAGTGGAAGGTATTTTAGAAAGATTTTCACTCAAAATACATAACTAAATAAATTAAATAATATGTATATTTCACTTATAGGGAATATTTTATTTCTTATGAGTTTAGGATAAATGATGTGGTTTGTACCATGGTTCCTCAACTCACTTTAACACTGATGAAATTCAGATACTAATTTTTATTTTACTTAGGTTCCTTTTTTCTGCTTCCTTATCTCAAAGGGAGAGATCCTTTACAAGTGTATTATCTTCTGGTTCTTATTTTTCAGCCTCTGACCTCAGGCAATCCATTTCAGAAAGCCTCTCAATTCCGTCAGAGTATCGTTTTCTTTGTTTCCGGACGTATGGGGCCTAAGGACATCAATATGATCTGTAGAGGATTCCAGCAAAATTGTTACTTAGTAATATGCATTAATTTTTCTTGAAGAACTTTAAGTCATTCCTTTCACTCTATATATTTCTCTCTATAACATTTTAACACCTACCCATTCTTATAGTTATTCATGTCTTGATTATTGATTTATGAAAAGAAATTCCCAGAAGTCAAATCCTACAATCTATTAAATCATTTCCTCTTGGAAGTCATTTCTGCATACTTCAGTCCTTCTTGCCCCATCTCCTACCCAGATGACTTAGTTTTTTTTCCTTTAATGGGATGTTCCAAATACATTCCTTATGCAGTTGCACTAGGCTTTTTATAGAGAGATTTTTATCCTTCAGATACAGTATAGCAATACAGCATGCCTCTGATCAGGCTGCTCGGAATCACAGCACTCTCTTTGCTATCAGGCAGAACTGGAAATATTCAGCTCATCTGATATCCACTATTATCTAGAAGTCTCTGTTAGCTTTAAGGTTATTTTTTTCTTTCTTCTCTTGAAGATATTTTTCCTTTTAGTTCAAGTTGGACCTAATTAGCTTTGGATGGTTATTTCTCATATTGACTATCTCCTACAGATGCCACAAGATAATTTCTGTTTTTAAAAGTTTCAACTTGATAATTAATATGTACTCGTCAATACAGATCTGGCTTTCCCAAATTTGTAGACAGTAACTTTACAGAAACTTTCTTTATATATCTATATCTATATCTATATCTGTATCTATATATATAAATTAACGAGGTTATAAAGAGAGCCAATCTGAGAAATGTTAACATTTCTCTTCAAATACAGTGGAAGTAATGTGTCTGGATGGATTAGTGACTTAAATCTGAGATGTTACTGGAAAAAGAAAACTTCTCTTTTGAATCATAGAAATGAATGGAAATTTTCACTTAAAGTTGCCCAACACATGATTTAACATAGTTTTATTTAATAGTGTTGTTGTTGTTAGTTGCTGTAGTCAGTTGCCACTCACAGCAACTCCATGTGTGCAGAGTAGAACTGCTTGGTGGGATTTTCAAGGCTGTGACGTTTAGGAAGCAGATTACCAGGCCTGTCTTCTGAGGCATCTCTGTGTAGCTTTGAACCACCATCCTTTTGGCTATTTGTTGAGACCTTAACTATTTGTGCCACCCACGGACTTAATTACAGTAGTGAAAGAGAAATGAATTCCACGCATATTTAAAACATGATATGAAGTAGAGTCATATGAAAAAGGGTCCTTTGGAAAATTATTATGTACCATTGTTGCACTCTTTCTGTGTTTTAACTCTGGGAGTTTTGTCTAATACAACTAATGAATATACTAGAAAGGTTACTTGAAACTCTAGATTTTATTATGGTCAATATATTTATATAGACTTGTATCATTTGTTTTCCCATGCAAGATTTACTTTAGGTTTATTACATAGTGGCTTTTAGAGGCCCTACGAATTTCCTATTTGAAAAGTGCTATCACAGGTTTTCATGCAATGTCCAAACTGCTTCTAAAATAAGATAAGCACGTTTCAACAAAAAAATTCTAATAGTGATTCAAACCAAACTAAACTGACTGCCATCAAGCCAGTTTTGAAGCACAGACCCCCATTGGGTTTCAAAGGTTGTAAACTTTTATGTGGGAGCTCTGGTAGCATAGTGCCTAAGGCATTTGACTGCTAACCAGAAGGCTGGTGGTTCAAACCCACCAGCCACTCCTCAGAAGGCAGATGGGGCAATCTACTTTCATAGTGATACTGCCTCGGAAACCCAAGGAGTGGTCACTATGAGTTGGATTCGACTCAATGGCACATAACAACTACAACAAAACAACAAACTTTTATGGAAGCAGCCTGCCTCATCCTTTCCCTGGAGTGGCTGGTAGGTTTAGACCACTAAACGTTTGGTTAACAGCCAAATGTCTTAACCACTACCCCACTAGAGCTCCTTAATCCACATTTACTAATTCATTCAAAGTCTCTCTTCATTTTTTTTCTTTTACATTGTCCACACAATGTTTCAAAAATCCTAATGAATCACCAATCACCATTCAGTGAAGATTTTCTTTACATCCTAATGGTATAAACATATCTTTGTTTTCTTGCCAGACTCTGTAGAGAGATCTTGACCAAAACACCCCCAAGGAGTCTGTCACTAGATTACTTTCATACTTCTATGTCTTAAAGTAGAAAACTAAAATGGGAGAATCATGCAATTTTTTCCCTTAAAAATATTTGTTATTGTTGTTGTTATGTGCTGTCGAGTTGGACCCAACTCATAGTGACCCCTCCTTGGGTTTAGAAAATTTAAATTGAAACTCAAATAAGGAATGTGCCTTTAAAATATTTGAGTCTTGGGCATTTTAGCTTAATGTAGATAATTAAATGCCAAAAGTAAGATCTCCATTTGACACCAAGAGAAATAAAGACATGAACATTTTCTAATGAAGAAGACCTCTCAATAGATTTAAGCTCATTACTTTTGGTAACTAAGGAAGACATTTTATTTGCTAGCTTATTATACCAACTAATAATAATAACACTCTACTTACATATCACATTTCATCCAGATGTCTCAGAACATTTTATAAACATCTCATTAATCTTCACAAACCCCCAGTGAGACTATAGTACATGGGAATATAAAGGTATTAAATTAACTCTAGAAGATTCTTCCATATTGTCCCTGAATTCATAACATAAAAATACCAAGAAAGTATTTTAAAAGAAACATAGTAGTTTATAATGTTCTAATGGCCTTTTGTTCTACTTCATGCTGACTTTTCACACAGAAAATTTACTCATAAGGATCAAATCTCATTTTTCATTCAAGGATAAAGGGGAAGACACATGTATTAAAATAAGCATTTTCTTAAATGTTATAGCCCTTCCTTACTTTCTCTAAAGAATCTATTTCAAAGAATTAATGCGGTGTGTTTCTAGAATGCTTTAAAATAAAGAATAATGTTTGTTTCTTTTTCTCAGTACTATCTGGCTCATTAGAAATTAGATTCAGTTTGACATTCATTTCACCTAAATTCATTTTTGTGCTACAGGCGATCCAATCTCCCCTCTTGAGATTTTCAAAGTTTTGCTCAAAATAGTGCTTACATTTTCTAATCTGACTTGAAGAGTTGACTTGATCCAACCCTGTATCTTCTCTATGTAATCTTATGACCATGCATAAACACTCTCTTTGATTCTTAGTTTTCTCTTCTGGAAATACTGGTCCACAAGTGTTGTTTGAAAAACAAAAACATTTTATTATTTTTAGTTTTCATTAAAGTTAGTAGAGAACTTCCGTAGGTAGATACTGAATCTCCCAATCTGTTGCTGACTTTACACTGAGATGCAGTAGGTGGGAACTCAGCAGCAGTCATGTTGAATGCATGTTAAGTGAGATGCCAGCCAATTCAGAACAACAAAGCACAACACACGTATTAATCTGTGCATTTACTCATTAACAAACACGTATAACTCAGGCTACATGAATACAGAGATAAATATGACATAGAACTATAAATGAATTCCCAATACAACGTGGTAAGCACACAAGAGGTTCTGAGAGCACAAAGATGAATACCTAAGTCTGCTGTGTGGGGTCTGGGAAGTTTCCATTGACAGGACACATTGGGCCTCCACTGGCCGATTACAAGCAAAACATGAAAAGCAAGGTTTGGAGAGTCCTCCTGGGCATTCAGAAACAACTGAGTGAAAGTATACGATAATCCAATGTTCAAAACTATTACTGAAAAAAATAGTTATACCGTTTTGGACTGGGCTATGCTGTGTGTAGTCCACTCAGTAAAAAATAATCCATTGTGGCTATTAGAAAAATAACTAAATATAAACGATAGGTTCTAGTGGTCAGAAACAAAATAACAGTACAATTTTTGATTAAAAACAACTAAATAACTTCAAATTAAATCTAGAATATAATGAGGATCAAATAAGATATTTAATCCTATAATGCTTTGAAAAGGAAAAAGTGCAACACAAATACAAGATACCAGTACTATGCAAAAGGAGTAAACTTTCAACCCAGTCACAGAAAGCCAAAATAGTTCCTTTTGATAACTCTTAAATTATATTTTTCAGAATGTGTCTCTTTTTCTTGAAGGCATCCACAATCTTCCACATGATGTCTAAGTGTAGCCAGACTGAACTGACATTCTTTAGGCATTTCTTCAAAGAAGGGAATAAGATCTGACAGATTCCTTTGCACAGGGGGAAAAGGCAAAAAAGGACAAAGTCTGGTGTGAATCTTAACATTACTCCCTCCATCTGCAGGAGAGTCCTTCTCTGCTAAATTGTAATGGCTTCTGAAGGTGTTAGCATCAGGCAAGATATCTCTCTCTGCTTTTTTAAATAATTGTAAACCTTCTACTTTCTGATTAAGATTAATCTGTTGTCTTTAAAAAGACATATACATATTCCCATAATAGGTTAGAGTTCAGTTCAGATACACAATTTTTCACCACTTGACAGGAAAAAGACCAAACTGGAAAAAAAAAAAGGAAATTGACCATTTTTTTTTTTTTTTTAAACATAGTCTCTGTTTCATATTGCTATCATATGACATTGTAGCATTATTGGTATTTTGGAATAACATTAAAATGTGACTCTTTCAGTGTAACAAAACACTTAAATTACCCTGTTAATGTTCAAGTGTGTAGATGGTTGTTTCTATACTCAAATCATCTTGTGTACAGTCTTCACTGATTGATTCTGAATATAGGTAGTCCAGTATATTGTTGTTATTGTTGTTATGTGCCATCGAGTCAGCCCCGACTTATAGCAACCCCTCCTTGTGTTTCTGAGGCAGTATCACTACAGAAGTAGATTGCCCCATCTTCCTTCTGAGGAGTGGCTGGTGGATTTGAACTGTCAGCCTTCTGGTTAGCAGTCAAGTGCCTTAGGCACTGTTGTTGTTGTTGTTGTTTGCCGTTGAGTCGGCCCTGACTCATAGCGACCCCTCCTTGGGTTTCCGAGGCAGTATCACTACGGAAGTAGGATTGCCCAACCTTCCTTCCGAGGA
>NW_006921655.1:8956353-8961151 GCF_000298275.1 Orycteropus afer afer | reverse complement strand
CTTCCGAGGAGTGGCTGGTGGATTTGAACCGCCAGCCTTCTGGTTAGCAGTCAAGTGCCTTAGGCGGTACCAGAACTCCAAGTCCAGTAAATGGATATATTGTCAAAGTATGTGTTAATTAAAAATACATAAGTCAAAAGTAATTTTTATATAAGAAGTATTCATACATTATTCCCAGGGCAAAGGGCTGCTATTCATTACTTCATAATATAGGGCAGTCCATGGTGATGCTTATCATGTACTGTGGACCATGATGGTTTATAAAGTTTTAAATAAACAGTGCATAGAACAGGCAATCATACTATTGTGTATGTGTATGTATGTACATATACATTCATACATACATACACATACATAGGAGAGCTATGATAGCAGAAGGAGGGAAAGAAAACAGTCAGTTAAATACTAAATTACTTCAGTTGGCTTTTATTGGCTTTGTAAGCAGAGCTAATAAAACACTAGCTACCTTACTGTGCAAAAATATAACCATTACATGTCTCCTGAAATATGTATATTCAAAGTAACAGAGGACAAGTTTGGAGAAGCTTCTCAGAGACAACTAAACACCTTGAGGGAGAGCATTCACCAGGCCTGTGGCCTTGGGACCACAGTCTCACGGGGACATCATGCTCAACTGGCACAACATCACTCACTCACTCACTGCTGTCGAGACAGATCTGACTCTCATAATGACTCCTTGGGTTTCCAAAGCAGTACCACTACAAAAATAGATTGCCCAATCTTCCTTCTGAGGAGTGGCTGGTGTGTTTGAACTACCAGCCTTCTGGTTAGCAATCAAATGCCTTAGGGATTACACCACCAGAGCTCCTTTGTCACAACATAGTACATAAAAATCTTGTTCTATATCCTATTTTGGTGAATAGTGACTAGGGTCTTAAAAGCTATTGAGGCCATCTCAGATGCAGCTATTGGTCTTCCTTCATCTGAAGCAAAGAAGACTGAAGAAAATCTAAATCATTTGGAAACAAAAAGTCCAAGGATATGATGGACCATGTCCATCATACTTTGTAACCCTGAAAGCAGAAGAACTAGATGGTGCCTGGCTACCAATGCCAACCACTCAGAAAAGGATCAGAATTGGAGATCCTGAAAAGAGTGGAAGAAAAATGTGAAATACAATTAAAAAACACAAAAATGACCAGAATTACTGGTTGGATAGCGACTGGTGGAACCCCCAAGACAATGGCCCTGGGTTATCCTTCAGGTCTGGACCTGGATTCACTTCTGTGGATTAGCTCTCAACCAAACAGTAGAAAGACCTATAAGCAGAACATATACCACAGGGAGATGTACCCCCTAGATCAATCAACCATGAGACATCAGAAGGGCATCATTTACATAGAGGGAAAGCTGGACAGACAGGAATGTGTAGACCAAAAGGCTACAGGGAAGGGATAGTTACAGGGAGGATAGGAGAGGAGAGTTTTTACGGTTGAGGATTCTAATCAGGGCTGTGAAACCAATGTGCAGGAACTGTTGTGAGTACAATGAATCTGCTTTGTAGATTTACACCCACATCACAATAAAAAAAAAAAAAAAAAGAAATACCTATATTCGTATTTAACCAGTGAAAACTATAAACTTTGCCTATCTCTGGCAAAGCAGGGATTAAACTTTTAGTTTATCTTAGTTTTGAACTATTTGATGCTTACACTGTTATGGTGCAGTGAATTACTTAATATGGCCCTTCCAGCTGTAGTCCTTGTGACTCCCACCAGAAAACTGGATGGATCTATATGCAAATGTGAGGTGCTTGTGGTCCACCAAGGGGATTAGATAGCTTTCTAATTATGAAAATAAAGTACATGGCACCCTTGTGGGGGTGGGACAGTGCAAATAAGGTTGGAATACTAACATGAGTATTGGTCAGTTTTGCCATCAGCTAGACTTAAAAGGAGCAATCTCAGAAGCAGAAAGGGGAATCTCACTACCACCAAGAAGAAGAGCCAGGAATGGCACATGTACTTTGGACCTGAGATCCCTGTGCTGAATCTCCTTGGCCCTGAAAAAGCGAGTGCTGTAACACTTTGCTGAGTTGGTGAAAGATGGCAAGAAGCAGCAGCAAAGAAATGGTGGCAACAGACCCTGGCAGCTGATCTTGGCAAAAAAGACCAGCAAGAGATAGAACAATGGATTTCCTGGCCTAGGGAGCAAGAAAGCTGAGTTTCTTCAGGCAGAAGTCTTGCTGGTGGAGTACGGTGTCTCTTTGGGTACCTATCATCAAAACTAAATGCTTTGCAACGCTGGTCTGAACAGGGGAGAGGTGAGGCCGAGGGCCAAAGGGAGGCATGCCTATGGGCATGGCTGAGGGGAAGCTGTCCTGATCAAAGATTTGTATCCTGAGTGTTTGTGATGCAGAATTTTTCCTTCCCTAATAAACCCCATGATCATGAGTATTGTCTGTAAGTTGTGTGTGGCCATTGCAAGGAACTGTCAAAACCAGTAGAGAAGTAGAGAGTACTGTTGGGAGGGATGGCTGGTGTCAGAATTGGTAAGGAGTTTGGAGCATGGAGGCATGTCTGACCTCAGCCTCATAGGAATCAGCCTTGGGCTGTTAATGTTAATTTTGATCCTGCTCCTCCCTTGTGAAATTGGAATTCAGAGGCCTAACCACACTCTTTTGCAACTGTGAAATGATTAATATCATTTGGATATTATCAGAGTCAATTTTGATTGGTTAGTGCCTTTCTATAATGGTTGCTGAATATTTTGATTATCACTCTTGTTTGGTCTCAAAATGTCCAAAGGTGGGGTGACCAGTCTACATACTTTTATTGTGACTTTATATAATAATATCCTGTAGATCTAGCTTAAGAATAAAAATGTTAATTATTTAATCATCAACCAACAATCACTTATAATTCTCTATGGTCATGTCTGACTCTGTGTGTCTACAATGTAACAGGGATATGCTAGGAGCTTTGCTTGAAGGAAAAGACATGGTTTACACATTCAAGGAGTGTAGTAACATATGAAAAGTTAGTATAGAACAATTAACTGAAAAACTGGATAGACATCACTATAAAAATCACAGAAGTTCAGAGGAATTTGTAGTCATTGTAGGAAGTGGTGGTAGAAGATTTAGATTAAGAGGCCACTCATGAATTGGTCTTGAAATAATACAAAGATTTGGATAAATGAAGGATGAAATGAAGGAAAAGTTAGAATCCAGGAAATGGAAATGAGCATGGACAACCTAATATACAGTGAAAAAGATAAATAAATAAATAATACAACAAAACAAACAACCTGAGAGCAGTGACACAACACTGTCAGGGGCTTGTTACAGGATTCTTGTTATGTGCCGTCAAGTCACACCAGACTCATAACGACCCCTCCTTGGGTTGCCGAGGTAGTATCACTAGGGAAGTAGATTGCCCAACCTTCCTTCTGAGGAGTGGCTGGTGGATTCTTAGGAACTTTGGAAGCTATGGTAAGTAGGCAGGGAGGAACTGCCAATCACATTAGGTGGGATGCTTTACTCTTGATTGGGACACTTTTACTTATGTGTGCCAAAAGCTCATACACAAGGCTGAATGTTCTGTCTGGCTTTTTTTCTATCCTTGAAGATAGATCTGCAAGAGAGGTAAGGTCTTCTTCTAAGATTACCTAGCTCTCTCTCCGCTGCTGTTTTCTCATCCCTCAGTTAGAAGGGGTAAGACATTCTGAGGGCAGGTGTTTATTCTTATAAAAGACTGCCTGTCTTTTATTTGATCTGTCTTCTGCAATCCTAGCAGCACTTAGCTTCTCAGAGTTCTTATTATCTCAGGCTTGGTGATTTATTCAGGGCAGTATTTGGCCTTTGCAAGATGCAGAGGCCATGTGTAGGCCTAATCTCCAAATGTTGTCATTATTCTAGAAAACTCTGATCTGAAAGTTTCAAACATCGAGCTAATATTACATTTAACTCTGTCTCATTTGTCGTTGTTCCTTGTGTAAATATCTCTCTTCAGAACTTCATGAAGAAAAGACATGGATGGTAGAGCAGGACATGCATGGTCTCTTAGCCCAATCCTGTAATAAGATTCTAATGCTACCAATATAACCTAATGGAAGTCAGGATTTTGATAATTTCAATTTGATGTAGTATATTAAAGCAAACTGAAAGATTTTGAGTAGAAGAGTTACAATTAAAAAAAAAAAAATGCAGCTACAATTTTATTACCAGCCACTCCTCGGAAGGAAGGTTGGGCAATCCTACTTCCGTAGTGATACTGCCTCGGAAACCCAAGGAGGGGTCGCTATGAGTCAGGGCTGACTCGACGGCACATAACAACAACAACAACAACAATTTTATAGCCAGGAAGAATTAAAATAAAAAAAACCCCAAAACCCATGCTATCAAATTGATTCTGACTCATAACAACCTTATGGGACAAAGTAGAACTGCCTCACAGGGTTTCCAAGGCTATAATCTTAATAGAAGCAGATTGCCACATCTTTCTTCTGCAGATTGGCTGGCGGGTTCAAACTATCAACCTTTAGTTAGCAACTGAGCACTTAACCTTTGCACCACTGAAGCTTCTCAGAAAGAATTAGGAAGGCAGAAAACTGCAGTTAGGAGGAGCAGAAAGAAGGTAATTGCAGTAGCCCAGATGAAATGGTGGGATACAATGGTGAGAATGATGATGAAGACAAGTCTGAGAGGCATTTTTTTTTGTGTGTGTATGGGGGATTTGGGTGAAAATTTACAGAGCAATTTCACTTTCCATACAGCAGTTCACATACACTTTGTCTCATGACATTGATTACAATTTACCACAATGTAACAGCTCCC